>NW_006921932.1:3181862-3211765 GCF_000298275.1 Orycteropus afer afer
AAAGTCCACAGCTCAGCCCGCCTTTCTCTTCACCTTCTCCATTTGTTCCCCAGCCACCATGCACAGTCCTCCGTGCAGTCCCTGGCTAGCAGGGTGATTTTTAGGTTAATTCTTAGGTCCTACCACCATTCGGGAATTTCCAAGCCATCTGTGCCGTCTGTGCCATCAGGGTCGCTCAGGTCACTGCCAGACCGCAGCTCCATGTGTCTCCTTTTTTGGTATTTTCATGCAAATTCTTCTGCTAGTTGGGGTCTAGTCCACTTTTGTATCCTTTCCTTCAAGGCTCAGGGGTCCCAGATTATCTTCTGTGTCTGTGTTAATTGGTTTCCCTTTTCTTTGTTGAAGAGGGTCTGTGCAGTCCTTCTGCCTAGTCTGCCATCTTACTGGAACTCTTAAGTTTCAGAGTCTCTTGACAATCCATTTTCATCTTTTCTTTCTTTCCTGTTTTTTTCAGTGACCTTCTGCTTTCTTCATGTTTAATGCTCTTGATGTCATCCCACAACTTGTCTGGTCTTCAATCATTAGTATTCAATGTGTTAAATCTGTTCTTGAGATGGTCTCTAAATTCAGGTGGAATAAACTCAAGGTCATACTTTGACTCTTGTGGGCTTGTTTTAATTTTCTTCAGTTTCAGCTTGAACTTGCACATGAGCAGTTTATGGTCTGTTCTGCAATCATCCGCTAGCCTTGTTCTTGTTGATGACTTTAAGCTTCTCCTGGTGAGGTCCATGTATATAGTCACCATTTATGTTGTTGAAAAAAGCTGTTTGCAGTGAATAACTCAAGCATCTTGCAAAATATATCATGCAATCTCTGGAGTGGTTTCTATTATGAAGACCATATTTTCCAGCTATTGATCCTTCTTCTTTGTTTCCAGTTTTTGCAATCTCATCGCCAGTAACTATCAGTGCATCTTGATTTCCTATCTGATCAATTTCAGACTCCAGAATTTGCTATAAAATCTTCTTTTCTGCATCTTTGACATTAGTGGTTGGTGCATAAATTTGAACAACAGTCATATTAAATAGTCTTCCTTGTAGGCATGTGGATATAATCCTATCATTGACAGTGTTGGATTTTAGGATAGACCTTGAAATGTTCATTTTGATTGTGAATATGATGCCATTCCTGTTCAATTTGTCATTCCTGGAATGGTAGACCATGTGATTGTCTGTTTCAAAATGGACAATACCAGTACACTTTAGCTTACTAATGCCTAGGATATGGATATTTATACACCCTATTTCACTTTTGATGACTTCTAATTTTCCTAAATTCATACTTCCTACATCCATGGTCTGATTATTAATTCATTGTTGGAGGTATTTCTTCTTATTTTGAGTCATGCCACATCAGGAAGTGAAGGTCCCAAAAACTTTACTCCATCCACATCATTAAGTTTGATTCTACTTTGAAGAACCATCTCTTCTCCTGTCATATTTTGAATGCCTTCTGGTCTGAGGGGTTCATCTTTTGGCACTATGTCAGACAGTGTTCTGTTGCTATTCAACTGGCAAATTTTCTTTAGAAGTAAATTACCAGGTCCTTCTTCCCAGTCTCTCTTAAAGAGTCTGGAAGCTCTACTGAAACCTGTCTACCATGAGTGAACCTGCTGGTATTTGAAATAACAGTGAGAGAGCTTCCAGCATTACAGCAACACACAAACCACCACAGTATGACAAATTGACAGATGATAATAGATAACAATTGCCTGAAAAGAGGGAGAAAAAAGCTACCATTTGAGTAGCAACTGATATCTTAAAAGTTTGCAACTGGCCATCTAAGATGCAACTGTTGATCTCTTCTTGTCTGGAGCAAAGAAGAATGAAGAAAATCAAAGACACATAGAAACACTTAGTCCAAGGGACTAATGGACCATGTGAACCTCAGCCTACATGACCATGAGACCAGAAGAACTAAATGTACTTGGCTTCCACTGTCAACCACTTGGAAAGGGATCAGAATAGGAGACCCTGGATAGAGTGGAACAAAACTCAAAAGCATAAAAAAAGACCAGGCTTACAGGTCTGATAGAGACTGGTGAAACTCCTGAGACCATGGCCCCTAGTCACCCTTTAACCCTGGAACTGAACTCACTCCTGTGGTTTCCAGCCAAATAGACAGGCCTACAAGGTGAACCTTTACATCAGGTTGGTACACCTTAGAACAATCAACCGTGAGAGATCAAAAGGGCAGCATTTGCACAGGGATATAGCTCAGAGGACAAGAATGCATAGAAAAGAAGGACACAGGTAAAAAGTAACCACAGGCAGGATGTGAGAAGATAGCTGTTACATTATAGGGATTGCAGTCAATGTCATGAAACACAATGTGCATGAATTGTTGAATGGAAAATGAATTTGCTGTGTATACTTTCACCGAAATCACAATTAAAAAAAAAGAAAAAAGCTACTGTTTATTGAACACTTACTATAGGCCAATCATTGTGTTTGGCAAGTCTTACACAAATAGTGGGTGAATGCATGCCTCTTTTGTGCATACTTCCTCAAGCCAACAAGATCCTGGGATAAAATCAAGTGTTTGGAATGAAGTGATTTGAGAATAGAACCCTTCTTTATTGATCAGACAGTATTATTATGTAACTCAAAGGGCTAAGCACTCTTAGCTTAATAAATCCAACATTATTAGGTTATAAGAAATCAGGATAAATATATGTAAATAGGAACCTCTCATACAGACCACATTTATTTTTTAAGCATGGAGTTTACAGTAGAAAATTAATCCATGAAATTCTAGCTATGTTGGATTTTAAGAGTGATCAAGTTGCAGGCTGGAGGGGAAGAAGCTGATGTGGAATGCTCTCCCTCTTCCACCTGCAGCCCCTCAACAGATATTAAGATCCACACGTGGCCATCAGAGGCCGTTTGGCTTAAAGCCAATTCATAATACGTATTCTGTCTTGTAAACTATTCATAAAGTTTAAGCAAATATGTTGTTGTTGTTATGTGCCATCGAGTTGGACCCGACTCATAGCGACCCCTCCTTGGGTTTCCGAGGCAGTATCATTACGGAAGTAGATTGCCCCATCTTCCTTCCGAGGAGTGGCTGGTGGGTTTGAACCGCCAGCCTTCTGGTTAGCAGTCAAGTGCCTTAGCCACTACGCTATCGGAGCTCCCAAGCAAATATAATGGATGTGATTATTTTAACTACTTTTGAATATTTCTATGACATTTTATTTGACTGGTTTTCATTTTGACTTTGTAGTAGCATTTTAAAGAAAGTTTAAGTTGTCTGTGTCCCAGCTCTATGCTGCAGCAGCTAGAGGAAACTGAGGCAGAGAAGAGGCATCCTCTTCCAGAGGAAAATTGGAGAAGAGAGTTTATAAGCTTTACTGCACCACTACTCAAAGCAGTGGCTAGGAGAGAAGAGGAAGGGGTAGTTCATCTTCCTTTTCCACCACAGCCTGAATTTTACAATGGCTGAGATCCTCTACACATGAATTGTTGTTGCTGTGGTTAGCTGCCATTGAGTTGGCATTGACTCATGGTGAACCTGTGTACAATAGAATGAAATGTTTCCCTATGTACAACATAATGAAATCACTTTCTGTTATACAACAGAATATATCACTTTCACAGCTGTTGTTTGTCTCGAGTCCATCGTTGTAAGGACTGTGTATTCTGAGTGCCTTCAAACCTAGGGGGCTTATATCCCAACACTAAAATCCATTGTTGAGTGAATTCTGACTCATAGTGACCCTATAGGACAGAGGAGAACTGCCCCATAAGGTTTCTAAGATTGTAATCTTCATAGATGCATATTGCCACATCTTTTGGGAATAGCTAGTGGGTCTGAACCACCAATCTTTTGGTTAGCAGCCAAGTTCTTAACCACTCTGCTACCAGAGCTCCTTTCCAGCATCTATCTTAAGTTCCAGTCTCACTTCCTTCTCGCTCTTACCAACAAGTGTCATCTAGTTGCATTACATTTGTTGACATTCCCTGAACATGCCACATGTTTCCATGATTCTGTCATTTGGTCCAAATTTTCCTCTTTTTTGGAATGCTTTATCTCCCATTCTTTACATTAAAAATATGTCCTGTTCAAGTCTAAGTTCAAATAGAACTTGCTCTGTGAAGGCTGCTCTTAACCTATCAGTTAAAACAAATCATACCCTCATCTGGGTTCCTACAGGAAATTGTTCATAGTGTTACAATGATGGTTATCCCATTCTATCATTTTACATTTTGACTTATCTGTTTCCCTCCTTTGACAATGAGCTTCTTGAAGAGAATGTCCATGTCTTATTTGTCTATGTAAGCCCTGTAATTAGCCTAGCTTCTGCTATTTAGTGTGGACTGAGGAAACGTTTGTCAAATTTCACTGAAGGACAAAACTTTATGCCTCTAAGAAAACAGACCTTTTTAATAGAAAGAAGAGGCCAATTTAACTCTGAAGCCCTAGCTATCTTCCTAAAAAGATTGAACTGAATCTCCAATTTGAAGCAGTCAGTGGTGAGGTTGTAGGCAGCTTTATAAATCACTCACTTTGATTAGGGCATAACGATCAGCTCACACTGGAAGAGGAGGGAAGAGACAAGTCAGCATAGGCATCCAGTACCTCTCCACACTTCTAAGGACAGGCAGACATCTGGAGCACCCTTCACAAAATTTGAGGTGAAGAAAAAGTACAGCTGGGTTGCTTTGAAAGGCAGAAAATACGGGCAGGTGGATGGGTAAGTTTCTAATTTATTTTCCAGCCCCCTTTAGTTCTATTTCAAAGGAGATCTGGTGGCATAGTGCCTAAAGCATTTGACTGCTAACCAGAAGATTGATGGTTCAAATCCAGCAGCTGCTCCACGGAAGGAACATAAGGCAATGTACTTCTGTAAGGATTTATCACCTCGGAAACCCAATGGGGGTTGCTATGAGTCAGAATCAACTTGATGGCTGTGGGTTTGGTTTGGTTCTTGGTTTAGCACTATTTCAAGGCTCAGATAACATATGCATTTTACGGGGTCACCTGGCTTCAGGCCTAGCTGAAATAATATCTCAGGAATATGTCCCTTTCTGCTGTGCTCTAAGTTGCTTCTTTCTTAAGTATGTCCTCCAGTGTAGGACATGCCAGGCTTACCGGTATACAGAGTACAAGCTGTATGGCTGGAGGCAGCAGTCCTGGCTCCAGGCTTACACAGGACTGAGTACCCGCCGCAGCAGACATAGTCTGTCTTTCTTCCAGCAGGCCAAGCAAGAGTTCTACCTGTCACTCATGGCCCCTGCATGGATCGTATGTCTAATCCTGACCAATCACTTAGCCATAGTAATGCCAATGTTCTCAGTGCCCAGGCTGGGTCAGACACCCATTCCCAGAGCTGAGCATTGCCTAACTTTGATAGCAGTAAGTGGTAGCCTAGATACCAGGAGGCAACGACAGATGTTCAGTGTGATAGGTAAAGGGCTGATCCCAGTTCAAAAATAGCATAGGAGTTCAATAAAGACTGCTTCTTCCTCTTCACCTTTTCCCATAGCCTGTTTGTTTTCCAAAGATGTGTGAAGCAATTGATCTTGTTTCTCAATAACTTTCCAGGGTTGTTGTTGTTGTTATGTGTCATGGAGTTGGACCCGACTCATAGTGACCCCTCCTTGGGTTTCTGAGGCGGTGTCGCTATGGGAGTAGATTGCCCAACCTTCCTTCCGAGGAAAAATGTTGATGGTTGAACTTTACAAAAGGTTGGTTTATGCTATATAAATATAGTATAAAGCATATACACTGAATATACTTTCCCTGCCTTTATAAATATGATTTTGGTGAAAATTATATCATTTAGACTCCATTATGGAAGCAATAAAGGACCCTACTGGCACAGGTGCTCTGGTAGCACAGTGGTTAAGGTATTTGATTGCTAACCAAAAGTTTGGTGGTTTGAACCCACCAGCAGCTCTGTGAGAGAAAGATGAGCAGTCTGCTTCCATAAGATTTACAGGGTTGGAAACTCTATGGGACAGCTCTTCTCTGTTCTGTAGGGCTGCTGTGAGTTGGAATCGACTTGATGGCAGTGGGTTTGTTTTTAGTTTAGTGACACAGTGGTTAAAGGCTTGGCTGGTAACCAGAAGTCAATTATTCAAACTCACTCACGGCTCCACAGGAGAAAGATGTGGCAATCTGCTTCCATAAAGATTTACAGTCTTGGAAACCCCATGGGACAGTTCTGCCCTGTCCTATAGGGTCACTTTGAGTCACAGTCAACTAGACAGTAGTGGATTTACATTTATGAGAGTGATACTGTTCCCAGTCATCCAATTACCATGCACTTGCTTTTTTGTATGAGATTTTTGGAAGAGTGCATTTATTTCTCACAACAACCTTGAAGGGTTTGGGATAATTATATTTGAGATACAATTATCTCCAATTTAAGTAACTTTCTTAAGATCATACAGTTAGTGACAGAACCCACATTAGCTCTCTTCAGTTTGTATTACTCCATATATATTCCACTTGAGTATAGCAGACTTCTTTTTCTTTAACATTTGGAACATTTGGACTTTTAAATTCACAGATAATTTAAGTCATGGATTCCTGGATTAGTAAGTCATTTTCTGCTTTGAAAACTACTTGTTTTACCTCTGGGGTTTCATATTTTAAAAAAGAAAGAAAAGAAGCTAAGAAATCAAAATGAAGAGGAAGAGGAATTTGTCATGTGTTTCTATTCAACATTGTGGGCTACTTTGCTTCTTAACCATTCCTGTGAGATAATGAAAGCAGCTGGTGGCAGACTTGAAAACAGAAAGTGCAAACGGAATTGCCTTGCTAGTAAGGGATAAAGACACGGTCGAGAGAAGGAAACACAGCTTTGCCAGGGAAAACTATGACTCACAATTAAGACGACTGCCTCCAAAACCCTTCAGAGAAAATATTCTCTCTGGAGTCTGGCAAGGGAGCATATGGGAATTCCCTGCTATTGTCTCTAGAGAGAGAAAGTCCCCATCCAAATGGGGATGGAAGGGAGACCAGTTGTTTGGGTGAAGACAGCAGCCTCTTTGACAAAACGTCCCCACAGTTCCACTGGACTTGGAACAAAGCCCAGAGCTGATGTGCCAGTTGGTGTGAGCTGCGGAACCGTAGATCTTTTTGTTTCTTCTCCAACTTACAACATCCATGCTATGTAGTTGGATAAAATAACAGTCGGGGAGATGGTAGATGATTGGGTCCCTGGGTGGCACAAAGGATTTGATCTAAAGGTTGGTGGTTTGAACCCATCCAATGGTGTCACAGAAGATAGGCTTAGGAATTTGCTTCTGTTAAGATTACAGCCAAGAAAACCCCAAGGAGCAGTTCTACTCCGTGATAGGTGAAGTCACCATGAGTCAGAATCAACCAGATGGCAACTAACAACAAATAGATGATTATGGATACTTAAGAGCCTCTGGAGTTAGACTTATGTTCCAAATATGCTTCTGTTCCTTACTGTGGACTTGGACAAATTACTTAACCTTACTGAGCCTCAGTTTCTTAACTGTAAAAGGGGATAATCAAGCTTTCCTGATAGGGTTCCCAGGAGGATTAATAAAATGCCATATGTAGCAGAGCCCCTTATACATCCTTATAGAATGTATTCTGTTGTTATTTTTATATCACGTTGTTAATGCAGATATTTGCATTGTAAAGGTATAAACTCAAAATAGTTGCTCTCAGCAATGGATTATATAATCTGCCATTTGCAATATGATTGGTACAGTATATGCTGTATAAAGTACTCTGGGCCTTGTTCATAATTTTAGCAGGTACAAATATTTATAACCTTCTGTAGCATCCTTTTACAACATGAAGGACTATTGTACATGTAACATTAATAAAAACTTCTAATAATCTAACTTGTCACAATGATTAATTCAGGCTGTAAGGTAATTTTCTAAGGGCGAATTTAACTCTATCTTGGAATTTAATAGGAGATCTTAGGACAATAGGCAATGTATGTGGAGCCTGACAAAGAGACGCATATGCTTGGACTTCATTTTCTTTCTCTTTAAATAAGCATATATTTTTTTTTCAAAAGCTTTAATAAGGCATAATTGATATGTAATAAGTTGCAGTTATTTTATGTGTATAATTTGCTCAGTTTTGACATATGTATGTGGTTGTTTTTGTTGGTAGTCATCAAATTGGCTCCGACTCATAGCTATCTATGTATAAGAGAATGAAATGTTACCTGTAGAGTCAAGTGAAACATGCACACCCCTGAAACCATCACCACAATCAAGATAATGAACATATCCATGTCCTCTCAAAAGTTTCCTCATGTCCCTTTGTAATCTTGCCATCTCTCTCCCTCCTCCCTAACCACCCTCTCACCCCACACCACTACTGATAATGCTTTCCATCACTATAGATTAATATGACTGTTTAGAATTTTAAGTAAATGGAAAAATACAAAATTAAGGTTTTTATGGTTTGTCTTCTACCATAACTATTTTAAGATTCATCCATGTTATTGTGTCTATTAGTGATTCATTCCTTTTGATCTTTGGATAGTATCTCAGGTATGGATATGCTACCATTTCATTAATTGTTTGTCTATAATGAACATTTGTTTCCAGTTTAATTGTAAATAAAGCAGCTACAAACATTCATGTTCAAGTCTTTTATGGACATTTCGTTTCTCTTGGATAAATATTTAGTAGTGGAATGGCTAGGAGTGCTGGGTTGCATGAATGGTTTAGCACTGGACTATTAACAGAAAGGATGGCAGTTCAGACCCCCTTAGAGGCACCTCAGAAGTAACACTCGGCAGTCTGTTTCTGAAAGATCACAGCTTTGAAAACCTGCTGGAGTGCAGTTGTACTCTGTACACTTTGAGTCACTCATAGGGTCACTAGGAGTCAGACTTAATTCAACAGCAAAGAACAACAGTGGAATGGCTAGATCATATGAAAGGTATATATTTTTTAAGAAACTGTGAAACTGTTTTCTGAAGTAGTGGTACCATATTTTGTTCCCACCAGCAATGTATGAGAGATCCAGTTGCTCCACATCCTGCCAAAGCTTGATGTGGTCAGTCTTTTTAAGTTTAGTCATTCTAATAAGGGTATGGTGGTGTCCCATGCTGGTTGTAATTTGCATTTCCCTAATGACATATGATGTTGAGCATCTGTTCCTGTGCTATTTTTGCCTGTGTTATCTTCTTCAGTGAAATGTCTGTTCAAATCATTTGCCCATGTTTTTAAAAATTGGGTTACTTGTTCTCCTGTTCAGTTTTGAGAGTTCTTTATGTTTTGCTACAAGTCCTTTATCAGATATGTAACTTGCAAATATAGTCTCCCAATCTGTGATATATATGTTTTTTGCTTTTGTTTTCATTTTCTTAAGAGAATCTTTTCAAGTGAGCCTGTTTTTTACTTCCTAGGCTAATTGTTGAGGATATAATTTAACATAATACATTTTGAGTTTTCTAGGAACACACTACACAGAGTAGCCTTTTCTAGCCTTTTCTTGTTTCCTCAGGCTGTGGCTGCTGGCTTACAGACAATGGTGATCATCTTGTGGTAAATACAAATAAAGGCTTTTATGATGCTTCCTTTTGTGCTTTTTTTTACCCTCCATTTGCTAGCTATGTGTCCTTGGAGCAGTTACCAAACTTCTTTGAGAATTACTTTCCTGTCCTGTAAAATGTGAATGATGCAATTATGTCTGTCTGAGGGGTGCTTATAAAAAGGATTACATCCAATTATTTGATGTGGAAGCTCTCAGTAAATGGCAGCTGCTAATGACAGTAACAGTAAAGCAAAGCATGAATTTGGAAACAGAATATCAATTGAAGTAAAATTTACTAATGTGCTGATAACTGCTTGATGTGAACAAGTTTCTGAAGTACTCTCCTTCAAGTCAAGGCAAATACCTTTTTATTTATTTGATATTACTAAATTAAGAGAATATGCCTATGTACTGGTGCTTCTAGTCCAATCTTGTAATATGGTTGTTTTAAACTAACTATTCTTGGAGATTTTCAATAAAACTGATGTTTAGAAAACATCAATTAACATTGAAAACAAAAGAATACATTCATAAAAACAGCTTATGTTTTAGGTTCAATAAGCATCAGAACAACAAATTTAGAGAAAAGGCTTATAACCATCAAGGTCTGGTTCTGGGTGCCTTCACCTTCTGACTCCTCCACCAACTACTGGCTCTCTCTGTGTACCTCCCACCAGACCAGACAAGACAGAAATGCATATTGATTACATCCCTGGCATCTTCGCTGAGCAGACCTCACATGCGTTACATATACTCAGCCAGGATGACTGATGGACTTTTATCTGAAAAGGCAGTGTCGATGGCAGGGCCTCATAGTGGAGTGGGCTCCTCTTGGGTCAAAAACCATTTCATATTCATTAGCTAATCTGAGTAAAAATCCCATGAGGAAAGCTTTACCATCTCCATAATGTTATCTGCTGTCCATGTATCTTCTTTGATGAAGTGTTTGTTCAAATATTTTGCCCATTTTTCAAAAATTGGGTTATTTATTTTCTTGTTATTGAATTTTATGAATTATATATATATATATATATTTTTTTTTTCTGGATATAAGTGCTTTATCAGGACTTGTCTTTTGCAAATTTCTCCCAGTCTGTGGCATAGTCATTTCATTTTCTTGAGAATATGTGATGAACAAGTCTCTGCATCAGAGGTAATCTCAGTACTAAAAGTGTCTATTGACACCTAAAATGCTTAAATACCAGCTTTGTTAACTGCAAAGGAAAAAAAAAAACAAAACACCATGCGTACACATATACATTGCCATTACCCTGTATCTATATGTCTATATGTTTAGGCAAAATTTACATATTTATGTTAGCCGGGTTTTTTTTACTGGTTAACAGTGAGATAAAATAGCTCCCCATCTGAATCTGTGTTTACTGTTAGCACAGTTTCTTTTCCATGATTTCCATGGACTCCAGGATTGGGTGTGGGAGGGAAGAAGATGGTCCTCCTGCCTGGCTCTGTTTTCTGTCCCAACTAATTTGATTCATTTATGGAAGTCTGGCCACCCTGTACTTGTTTCCCCATACTATTTCTGACATGGACCCAGACACTTTCTCTGGTTCATACAGTGAAATTCTATATGCATAAAGATTGTATGCGGTTTTACTAAAGGTTTAGAAGATGTGGAGGAGAGAGCTTCATCACATCAGTTCACATAATTTCAAATTGTAGGTGAGACATCCCTGTTCTAAAAGTCCTTTATTCACCCCCACCAGGAATTTTTCTTGGTTTACCCTTATGCCAGAGAACATCATGGCTCCACATCTTCTTGGGAACTTCTCTCTGTTTCTTTTCTCAAAACAAACAGACATGCAAAAACAAGTTATAGGCATTTTACTGTCTTTTTGGTTACTATACTGTGTCGTTAATCTCAAGATCTCAACCTTTATCTCAAATGCTTCATAAAATATTTTTCTAAATAAAGAATATACCCTCCCTAAGAAGTATTCTGGTACCAGCTAAGATAATGTCAATTTCACACCTAATACATATCATCAAGTCAGCTCCGATTCCTGATTACCTCTTGTACAACAAAACAAAACATTGTTTGGCCCTGCACCACCTTCATGAAAGCTAGTATGCCAGAGTCCATTGTTGCAACTATTGTGTATGTTAAGTTTCTTCCAACCTTGGGGGCTCATCTTCTAGAACTGTATTGGGCAGTATTCTGTTGTGATCCATAGGGTTTACAGTGCCTAATTCTTGAAGTAGATTGCCTGGCCTTTCTTCCTAGTCTGTCTAGAAGTTCTGCTGAACTTGTTTACCATGGATGACTCTGCAGGTATTTGAATTACTGGTGGCATAGTTTCTAGCTTCATACCAACGCAGAAGCCACCACACGACAACAAACTGGGAGCAGGATGGTGGACTGTCTGTTTAGCATATGCAAATGTTCACAAATGCCATCTGCAGGATAGCCTCTCCCATTTTCAGTGATATTAATTTTAATGATCATTTATTTCTCCTGATATTTTGAATGGGCAACATGGTCAACTGTGGCACAGTAATTCTGTAGGAGAAGCTGGGCAGGCCTTTCAAGGGCTTCCCAGCCTTTCAGTTTCAGGGCCAGGTCAACAATTAGTCCAATCAGGGTCCACTGCTGTGAGAGTACTTCTTTACCAACCTCTGCATGGTCTAAACCCTTCCTACACTGCTTTTCTATATGTTGATCTTGTCTTGACTCCTAAGCAAAGGGAGCATGGCTGTGGAATGGCTCTTGGCAGTGCTGGAGAGTGGAGTAGTGTGTGGGGAGTTGGGAGAAAAAGGAGAGCTTGTTGTTTCCTCAGAGCTGTGGCTGCTGCTTAGAGACTATGGTGACAACTCACCAGGATGCCACTACTTGGTTCCACAGCCCATATAACACCTGCCTAGAGGCAGAAGAGGCAGTACAGAATCCATTTTCTACACAACAGTGTCTTCCCCGGAATTCTTGACTAACATAGGTTTCTTCACCTGAAAGCCGAATTCTTTAAAAGAAACTCAGACTTCTGAACTACTCTAAGAAAAACATGTCTAGATACAAATAAAGGCTTTTATGATGATTCCCTTTGTGCTTTTCTGAACCTCCATTTGCTAGCTATGTGACCTTGGGACAGTTACCAAACTTCTTTGAGACTTAGTTTCCTATCCTGTAAAATGTAAATGATGCAATTATGTCTCTCTGAGGGGTGCTTATAAAAAGGATTAAATCAAATTATTCGATGTGGAGGCTCTCAGTAAATGGCAGCTGCTAATGACAGTAACAGTAATGATAACCCCACTTTCCAAGGGTTCAATGCCAAGACAAAACCCAAGACATTTGGTACACGCTGACCATGCACCCAGAAGCACTCCTGAGAAAATTTTATTCTTCCAGTGGAAGCCCTGGGAAAAATCCATGCCCTTTTTGTCCCCCTTGAATGCCCTTTTCTTCCTGTGTCCTGGTTTTTCACTTGGCATGTAAATGGACTTCATCGTCCACACATGCCTTGGCTTTAGGGAATATATGGCTTCAGACATGCAGAGCAGTAGGCCAATAAGGTAGGATGTTCTTGGAATTCTGTATGAACAAGGCAGAGAGGACCTGAAAGAGACCTAATTTTCTGGAGAAAATGGAGAGAAGACCTAGCCAGATGACTTGGGTGTAAAGCAGGGTTCTTCTTCCCACTGGCACCAGTGCCCTGGAAGCTAATGGTGAACCTCAACTCCCTAAGAGACCCAAACATCTCTGCTGCCTTCTGAAAAGCATGATAAAGGCACTGTTGCTATACAATGCCATAAAATGCCTGGAACTTCTCACCCTTATGGTTAGGGAGCTCGCAGAGTCTTAAAATCCTGCTGAAAGCAGAGCACCTTGTGAACAACTGGGATATGTTTAGGGTAAACACAAAAACCAAAAACTCACTGCCATCGAGTTGGATCCACTCATAGCGACCCTTCCTTGGGTTTCTGAGGCAGTATCACTACAGAAGTAGATTGCCCAACCTTCCTTCCGAGGAGTGGCAGGTTGACATATTCCCCTGGCTACTGTTACAAGCAGCCAAATTCCAACTTCAGGCTCAGAAAGGCTGGGGCACAGAGGAGAAGCAGTGGGCTCCCCAGGTTCTAAGTTAAGAGCCGCCTGCCTATCTTTTCCCTTTTAACCCCCTTGTAGATCCAAGTCACATATTTTTCCTTACAAGATTCAGATTTCCTTATTATCTCTTACATTGTATCTTCCACATGGCTTCCTTGAATTTTAAATTCCTTGAAGACAGGGCCCAGAAACTATACTGTCCTATAGGCACATTTTACATAGACCTTCTAATAGGTGCCCAGCAATTTTTAATATGGATGGTTATGGATGTCTGTAATATTAAGTTGAAATTAAACAGCCATGTTGACTTTCATTTAGTAAATAATTTATTTTCCAAGGTAAAAGTTTAAATAAATAATAAAAAAAAATAACTTATTACATAAATTAATGCATAAATTAATTTAAAAAATAGTTTAAAATCTTTAACTGTCCTTTCAAAGGCAGTGTGTTCATGCTCCAGCACTTAGACTGTATTGGTTGAAGGATACCTGACATCGTTGTCAGTATTGTCCATTCCCAGAGGCACAGGCTGAGGAATTCTCAGTTTTATAGGTAATCTATAAGACTTCTAATGATTGAAAAGTTAATGAGGGTTTCCATTCGGACTATTGTCCAGGCACAGCTGCTGTAGTCCTTGGCTTTCAGGTACTGGATGATCCTCGAGTAATATTTCTTCAGGTGCACGAGGGTCTTGACGTTTCCCCAGGTGGAGTTGTCCTCCTCCATATATTCCTCCAGGATTGTATCCAGACGGTCCATCTGCTGATATAACTCGGCTCGAAGGTTCTCAATGACAGTTTCATTCCAGCCAGTACTGGAGAAATTTCTTCTGAAAATACCAAAGATCTGGTGCAACATCTCATAGATGATCAATGCAGTGTCCTCTTTCTGGAACTGCCTTGGTTGGTTAATCTCCTCAGGGACCTGGAAGTTCATCCTGTCGTCAAGGCAAGATTCAGGGTTCCCACTCAACTGCTTCAAGAGCTTCTGACAGGCCATAGCGCTGCGTCTTTGTTGGAATTGAAGCAGGTTGTAGCTCCTGAAAAGAGCTGTGGTGGAGAAGCACAACAGGAGAGCCATTTGGAGGATGCACCTGGTGGTCATGATGAAAGCAGGACCAAAGTGGCCTAGTGCTACCTGCACGTCCAGTGAAACCTCCAGGAGTCTGAATGTGAATGTCCTTCCTCCATGGGCATGGGCTATTTATATGGATAGTCCCACAGTTTTTCTGTTGCACAGGAATTTCCCACTTTCATTTCTCCCTTTCAGTTTCCTGTGTCACTTAAATCATTAGTATAGTCACTTTTAAATTATTAACCCCACTGCCATCGAGTCGGATCCAACTCATAAAGACCCTTCCTTCGGTTTCCGAAGTGGTATCACTATAGAAGTAGATTGCCCAAGCTTCCTTATTAGTATAGTATAAAACTCTTTTTCTGTAATCCCCTTACTACTTTATTATATATATGTATGTGTATATTAGAGAAAGAGATATACAAATTGTTAGGATTTCTAGTATTCTGTAAAGTGTCAGTGAATTGGTAAAAAAAACTAGTAAGGCCAAACCATTGAGAACTCTACTACTACAGAGAATGTTAATTTGAAAAGTTTTTTTTTTTCTTGCTTTTTAAGTATTATGAGATTTGCCTTTTACTTTTATTTATCTGGGGGTTATATTTTTCATAAGAATTAGATTTAATTCCCCCCACTCTATCACAAACAATAACATATATAGCTTGTGATGCTTTAAAAAAAGGACACCTACTTTTTTCTTATCTAAATTAGAATAGTGTTAAACTAAATTCACCTGAATAGATTTTTTTATAGCACCTTTGTCATGTACAAGATAGCACATAACTAATACTTAGCTGAAAATCTCAAACATCTGCAACTCACCTAAAAGCCAGGGGTTATGCAAGACCTCTGAGCAGAAAAAGAGAATGTTACACTGCCCATGAATAAGAGTTAATAGTTCCGCTCATAGGGGGGCTTTTGGCCATTATTCAGGACCTGTTTATTCTCCCTTGGTAATCCTTTTCTTCAATTGATGTGGAGTCACCTCCAACTGATGGTGCCCATATGTGCCAGAGTAGAACTGTGCTCCATAGAGTTTTCAGTGGTTGATTTTTTAGGAAGTAGATCACCAGGCCTTTCTTCCAAGTTGCCTCTGGGTGGACTTGAACCTCCAGCTTTTGGGTTAGCAGCCAAGTACATTAACTATTTGTGCCACCCAGGGACTCACTTGGTATATAGTTATAACAAACCTAAATGTCTGATTTTTCTGTCCTCAAGAAAATTAGTTGGAAGAAATTAGGAGAAGGCCTAGAAGCAATAAAAAGATCAAGCAGATGGCCCTTTCTCAGCATTTCAGAGGCCATTTTTGTGTTAAAGTATAACTGATTTTCATAAGAAAAGCATCAGTGAAAGATCAAATTATGATTTTTTTTATTCTGCTTATGTAGACAGGGAGATAGATAATACATTTTTAAAGAGGTCGATAAAAATAAGTTCTAATAATTATGGAAATTAAAGTAATGATTTTCAGTTTTCAGAAAAACTTGCATTATTTTTGAACCTGAATTTACTGACCCCTCATTGTGTGCAAGGTACTATCCTATGTGCTGAAGATACAGAGTTTATACTCTCATGGATCTTACAGTTAAGTAGAGAAGAAGAATATTCATCAAATAATTACACAAACGTAAAACAACCATGACAACTGCTACAAAAGTGAGGTGAATGGTGATGTGATATGGGATATAATCTAGTAAAAGAGGTCAGTAGTAGCAGGTTTCCCAGAGGTAGTGTCACTGGAGCTGAAATCAGAAGGTCAGATGGAATTGCATGTGCAAAGGAATGGCAGAATGCATGTTGAGAGCAAAGGACTGGACAAAAGTCATGGTGGCAGAATAAAAAGAATGAACCAGAGAATGGTGGAAGATGAGGACAGGGCAGATAGTATCGGATTATACAGGACCATAAGGCCATAAGGAGCCCTTGTGGCACAGTGGTAAAGCACTCAGCTGCTAACCGAATGGTTGGCAGTTAGAACCAACCAGCTGCTCCCCAAGAGAAAGATGTGGCAGTCTGCTTCCATAAAGATCACAGCCCTGGAAACCCCATTGGGCATTTCTAATCTGTTCTATAAGGTCGCTGTGAGTCAGAATCAATTCTATGTCAACAGATTTTTTGATGAGGCCATATTAAGAGGTTTTAAGTTAATTTAAAAAAAAAAAAAAATTATCCTAAAAGCAATAGGTGCCATATGAAAGGTTTACCTTGATTAATAGTTTTTTTGGGAAAAAAATATGGCTCTGACTATTTTGAGCAAAAAGTAATGGAAAGAGGGGAGAATGGATGCAGGCAAATCATTAGGACTTACCAATTCTTTAAACCAAGAGGCTTTTGATGAGAAGTAGAAAATAGGATGGATTCATCTATGTGAAATTTCTCATACCTGACAGCATCATGTTCAAATGCTTGATGAAATCCTCCATAATTTTATAGATAACTGCATCAGTTTTATTGTTTCAATCATTTCAGTACATGCTTATGTACAGGGACATTAATTCTATTATAACAAGCTGAAATACAGGCTGGAAGCACTTGGGTAAAGTGGATTTATAAGCTCGGAGCAACCTTGAGCTCTAAGCTCAAGGTTTCTCATCATCTCTCGGTTTCCTGTCTTCTGGTCTTTATGATATGCTTAACCTCTTCCCCAAACTTTTCTCCTTTACTATTCCTTGTTGCTGTTGTTAGGTGATGTTAGGTGCTGTCAAGTCACTTCTGAATCACAGAGGCCATGTGTACAACAGAATGCAGTGCTGCCCAGTCCTGTGCCATCCTCACAATTGTTATGTTTGAGGCCATTGTTGCAGCCACTGTCAGTCCTTTTTGCTGAGGATCTTCATTTTTCTCTCTGACCTTCCACTGTACCAAGCATGATGTCCTTCTCCAGGGACTAGTCCCTCCCAATAATAGGACCAAAGTATGTGAGACAAAGTCTCACCATCCTATTTTCTAAGGAGCATGCTGGCTGTACTTCTTGCGAGACAGATTTCTTTCTTCTAGCAGTCCGTAGTATATTCAGTATTCTTCCGTAACTCAAATACATCAATTCTTCCTTATTCATTGTGCTGTTTTCTATGTATATGAGGCAATAGAAAATACCATGGCTTGGATCAGGCACACCTTAGGCCTCAAAGTGACATTTTTGCTTTTTAACACTTTCAGGTGGTCTTTTGTAGCAGATTTGTCCACTGCAATATGCATTTGACTTCTTGACTGCTCCTTTCATGGGTGTTGATTTTAGATCCAAGCAAAATGAAATCCTCGACAGCTTCAATTTTTTCTCCATTTATCATAATGTTGCTTATCGATCCAGTTGCAAGGAGTTTTGTTTTCTTTGTGTTGAGGTGCAATCCATACTCAAGGCTGTAGTCTTTGATTTTCATCCTAAGTGCTTCAAGTCCTGTTTGCTTTCAGCAAGCAAGATTGTAATGCCACATTCTTCATATGGTGAAGCATCTCTGATTATTTATTTCCTCAGTAAACAGATTGAATAAGGGTGGTGAAAGGATACAACCTTGATGCACACATTTCCTGATTTTAAACCACACAGTATTCCCTTGTGTTCAAACAACCACCTCTTGCTCTATGTACAGGTTCCACATGAGCACAATTTAGTGTTCTGGAATTCCCATTCTTTGCAATGTTATCCATGATTTGTGATGATGCACATAGTCCAGTGCCTTTGCATAGTCAGTAAAGCACAGGTAAACATCTTTCTGGTATTCTCTGCTGTCGGTCAAGATCCAGCTGACATCTGCCATGATATCTCTCATTCCACACCTTCTTCTGAATCTGGCTTGAAGTTCTTGTGGTTCCCTGTTAATGTACTGCTGGAACTGTTTCTGAATTATCTTCAGTAAAATTTTACTTGCATGTGATATTGATGATATTATTTGATAATTTCTGTATTTTGTTGGATCACCTTTCTTTGGAATGAGCACACATATGGATCTTTCCATTTGATTGGCCAAATAGCTTTCTTCTAAATTTCTTGACATAGAGGAGTGAGCACTTCCATTATTGCATCTGTTTGTTTAAACAGCTCAATTGATATTCTGTCAATACTTGGAGGCTTTTTTTTTTTTTCTTTCCCCAGTGCTTTCAATGTAGCTGGGACTTCTTCCCTCAATACCATTGGCTCCTGATCATCATATGCTACCTCCTGAATTGGTTGAATGTAGACCACTCCTTTTTGGTATAGTGACTCTTTGTATTACTTCCATCTTCTTTTGATGCTTCCTGCATTGTTCCATATTTTGCCCATGTTGTTGTTAGGTGCCATTGAGTTGGTTTTGACTCATGGTAACCCTATGTACAACAGAATGAAACACTGTACCATCCTTATAATCATTTAACCATACAATCCTTCAATATTGCAACTCTAGGCTTGAATTTTTCCTTTAGTTCTTTCAGCTTGAGAAACATGTTCTTACCTTTTGGTTTTTCTAACTCCAGGTCTGCACATTTCATTATTATACTTTATTTCATCATTTCTTCTGTTAGCTTTAGCTACTTTACATTCAGGAGCAAGTTTCAGAGTCTCTTGTGATAACCATTTTGTTCTTTTCTTTCTTTCTTGTCTTTTTAGTGGCCTTTTGCTTCATATATGATGCCCTTCATGTCATCCTACAACTTGGCTGGTCTTCAGTCCTAATGTTCAATGCATCAACTCTTTTCTTGAGATGGTCTCTGAATTCAGGAGGAATGACCTAGTGCCTAATGCATCCAACTGCTAACCAGAAGGCTAGTGGTTCAATCCCACTAGCAACTCCTCAGAAGGAAGGTTGGGCAATCTACTTCCATAGAGATACCACCTCAGAAACCCAAGGAGGGGTCACTATGAGTCAGATTTGACTCAATGGCAGTGAGTATGTATACTCAAGGTCATACTTTGACTCTTGTGGAATTGTTTTTTGTTTGTTTTTTTTTTTTTTTTCTGTTTCAACTTGAGCTTTCATATGAGCAATTGATGGTCTGTTGTACAGTTGGACCCTGGCCTTGTTCTGACTGATGATATTGAGCTTCTCCAATATCTCATTCCACAAATGTAATATATTTGCTTCCTGTGTTTTCTATCTGGGAAGTACATGTGCATACGCACTGTTTTTGTTGTTGAAAAATGCAACAAATAAGTTGTTAGTCTTTCAGAATTCTATCATGCAATCTCTAGTGTCATTTCTATCACTAAGGCCATATTTTTCAACTACTAATCTTTCTTGTTTCCAGCTTTTGTATTTCAATCACTACTAATTATCAGTGAATCTTGATTGTATGTTTGATCAATTTCAGACTGCAGAAGTTGGTAAAAATCTTCAGTTTCTTCACCTTTGGCTTTAAGTGTTGGTACATAAATTAGAATAATATCATATTAACTGGTCTACTTTGCAGATATATGGATAGTATCCTATCACCAATAGCATTGTACTCAGGGTAGATCTTGAAATGTGCTTTTTGTCAATGACCATGACACCATTCCCTTCAGTGTGTCATTCTCAGCATAGTAGACCACATGATTGACTTATTCAAAATAACCAGTTATGGTGTAGTAAATTACCTGCTATGGCTTACCTGCTGTGGCTTTTCTAGCCATAATCTTTGTAACTCCCACTTTGACATGGGCATCAGAGTAGTTGATTGTTAAAATTATATACCTGGAGTATTTCTGTTGCACCAGCATGAAGCAATCTTCTGGGAAGTTCTGCCTCTGTCAGGTGTATAGAATTCTGATGTGAGGATTGGTTAGTTTGGCCACTCTGCCAGGCTCAAGAGGAGCCCTCCTGGAGGCAGAAGGAATCTCTCACTGCCAACTGAGAGATGCACTGGTGAGAAAGAGAGAGAGAAATGAGAGACAGGCACTGCTGAGAGAGAGACACAAGAGACATGCTGAGAGAGAGATGCAAGAGATGTGTTGCCGAGAGAGAGATGCAAGAGACATGTGCTGCTGAGAGAGAGATGCAAGAGACACATGCTGCTGAGAGAGAGACATTCTACTGAGAGAGATGGCCAGCTGCTGTGTGAGCTGGCTGCAAGAGACAGACCGTGTTCCTGAACTTGAATTGTAGCCCATTGCTTCCCTAATAAACCCCATAATCTGTGAGTTCTATGTGGCCACTGCAGTGAATTATTGAACCCAGCAGAGAGGTGGTAGGTGCCGCGGGAGGAACAGTTGGTGTCACAGTTAAGGGCTGGAGGGTGGCAGCATGTCTGGCCTCAAAGGAGTAGGCCTTGGGCTGCTGATGGTGATTCTGTCCTCCTCTTGTGTAGTTAGAGGAGGTCAGCAGATGCTATCTCCTTGCCCTTTTAGCACCAGTACAAGTCCATTTCAGCTCACTAATTCCTAGGATATCTATCTTTATGTATTCCATTTCCTTTTATACAACTTCCAATTTTTCTGGATTCATGCTTTATACATTCCATGAATAGGTAGATACCAGGAAAGAAAATAAAAAGGACCAATAAGCATATGAAAATCTTCTAAATGCTACTCATTAGGAAATCAAACTAGTAATGAGTTATCTATTTTTCACCAATCAGGTCTGCAAAGGGTGTGGAGAAAAGGATAGTCTGTATTCTCAAAGCATAAATTTATGCAAACTTTTCAGATTTTGGGAAAGATTGTTTCTTCAAAAATCACCAGAACAATATCTGCAATCTCACATGATAATCGACTGTGTGACTTTTGCCATCCAGAGATGGGGTCCATGTCTGCTCTTCTGGTGTCTGTGCAAACTTGTGACAGAAAGTGGTGTAAACAATGCTACATAATTTTTTGAGGTTTGAATCAGAAAACATGATACAACATCTACCTTGTTAGCTGGAATCCTAGCTCTTGAAGGCTTCAGCTTCTATGAAAAAGATCTGATGCCCAGAGGCTGCCATGCTATGAGGAAGCCCAAACTAGCTCACAAGTAGAGACAATATGGCAATTGGCCATATATATCAAAATCTAAAATTCCAAGCAATGGCATTTTTCTTTTAACTTGCAATACCATGACTAAGAATTTATCTGTGAATAGCCCTACAGAAATGAATGAATGGATGGGTGAATACACATGCATATGAGTGTTATTGCAACATTATTTTAGAAAATAAATATCCATTAATAAGGGATTGGTGAAGTAATATTGGTAAAGTAATATGACACAGACAAAAATGGAAGAGGTAGATGGAAGAGGTAGATCAGCTAATAATTGAAATATATCCTAGATATATTTAAGGAAAAGACCAATATATTTAATAATGGGTATGATATTATTTGTTCTATAAATTAATAGAAAGGTAAACATATATATGCTGGTACATGCACACATTTCTGCCTCAACCCCCCACCTTGGGCAGATACACTCACCAATTAATAGTAGTTACCACAGGGGATTCTTCTGTCTTCCTTTTTCACTATTCAACATTAGCATGTATATGAGGCAATTAAAAAGGCCATGGCTTGGGTCAGAGGTGCTTTAGTTATTAAAGTGACATTTTTAATTTTCAATACTTAAGTCTTTTGCAGCAGATTTTCCCAGTGCAATATGTCATTTGATTTCTTGACTGCTGCCTTGCTAAACATTGATTGTTGATCCAAGTAGAATGAAATCATTGTCAACTTCAATTTCTTCTTTGGTGTGAGTAAAGAATATTTAATATACCCCTGACTACCAGAAGAACAAACAAATCAATCTTAAACAAAATACAACCAGAATGTTCCTTAAAAGTTAGAATGGCAAGACTTCATGGCTCCCTTATTTATTTATTTTTGTGCTTCTTTACAAAGAATATTTGTTTTGCATTCAACAGTTCATGCACATTTGATTTCATGGCCCCAATCACCATCCCCAACCATCAGAAACTCTCCTCCTCTCTCCTCCCTGTGACTACCCCCTCTCTGTGCCCTTCTTATCTATGCATTCCTGTCTGTCCAGCTTTCCCTCTATGTGAATGCTGCCCCTCTGATGTCTTATGGCTGGTAAATCTCCCTAGAGCTGGTGAGTGCATCTCCCTGGGATAGGTGTTCTGCATGTCGGTCTTTCTACTGTTGGGCTGAGAGACAATCCACAGAAGTGAGACCATTCCTAGGCCTGAAGGGTAATGAGGGACCATGGTCTCGGGAGTTCCACCAGTCTGTGGCTCATTTACTTTGGACATGGCATCAGGAAAGACCAGTCACTAGAGCAGGACATCATGGTTGTCAGAGGGCCAGTGAAAATGAAGGAAATGTTCAGTAGGGTAGATTGACACAGTAGCCAAACAATGCACTCAAACATACAAATGATCATGAAGACAATGCAGAAATGGGCAACATCTAGTTCTGTTATACACAGTGTTGCCATGGGATGGAGCTGGACTCAACAGCAACTGACAACAGTAACCCTAGTTGAAAATTCTGATAGAGGTGAAGTTGCAGCAAGGAGAAAATTTTTTTTTCTTCAAACTGTTTATATATGGGGTTTTCCTCCATAATAAGAAAATATCTGGGAAATAGCATTATTGGCCATTTTTTAATTTCTTAAACTTTATTGGTTTGAAATACTATTTAATAAATATTATTAAATTTAAACCTGTTTTATTCACACTCGAAATTTTTTCTGTAATGAACATGTATTACAGCTGTCCTAAGAAAATAAAAAGCATCCAATTATCCTAAAATCTGGGGTATACAATTATACATACAACATAGCTATGTAAAAACATATCAAGAAAAAATAATAAAAGGAAATGTGCAAACATTTTATATTGGTTATTTTTGAGTTGTGAGACTGAAGGGTGATATTTTCTCCTTTTCCTTTGTGTGGTTTTCCAATTTCCAGAGTTAGCGAGTGTTCTTTCATAGTAAAACTAAAAATGGAACCAGCCCCAGCCTTTCCGGTTATTCTTCCCCTTGTGGGGATTTCATTCTCTCAGGCCTTTTTTCCTTTACATGTGCATCTCTAAGGAGAACATCAGTAATCTCATGTGTTCTACACAATACTTTTCAGAAAAACCAAAATCATCTCAGCTCTTTTACTTCAAAAGCCCTCTTTCAGTTTCACTTTCACGTATTTCTGCTTTCAAATGCTAGTGATTGAGTAATTCCTGCAGGGTTTCTTTTTTCAAAAGCATCTTTGACACAGTCTAGAATCATCCATGGCTCACAGCACAAAGGCAAATGCTGCAAGGAGGTTCAGATTTCAGACAACCTAAAGATGGCCCACTGTATTCAGAGGCAGTCGAGAGAGTCTGGCCCTCAGTGCCTGCCCCTCCAGGGTGACTTGCATGCTCTTGTAATGCTAACTCTCTCAAGTGCCAGAGAGGGCCTTCTCATCCTGCCCATATCCCACATCCCTGATCCTCACAGCTGAAATGGCCTTCAGAGAGTTTATAACCTACCCCATACAGTACCCATTGCCATCAAGTACCAAAAAAAAAAAAAAATCCACTGCCATCAAATTGAATTTGACTCATAGTGACCCTGTAGGACAGAGCTGGACAGCCCCATAGAGTTTCCAGAGCTATAATCCTTATGGAAGCAAATTACCACATCTTTTTTTCATGGTACAGTTGCTGGGTTCAGACCGCCAGTCTTTCAGTTTGCTAACACAGCCAAGCACTTAATGCCGTCAGTGCTGCTTGTATATGACATAATGGAATAAAAATAACTTTGGGGTAGTAGTAGCATAACATTAGTTAACATTTGAGAACTTGCCATGTACCCTTCTTTGACTAATCTTCATAGTAAACATTGGAGATGGGTTATCATCATCTCCATTTCACCGAGGTGGAGACTGAGGCTCCGAGAGGTTAAGTAATGTGCCCAAGACACACACAGCTAATAAGATGGGTGGATTGCATTCAGATCTGCCTTTTCTTTAGTATACTAGAGTTAGAACACAAAGTAGACCATGACTAGTGCATTTAGGTAGGTACATAAGTGCTGATGATGGTAGATATGATGACTCTCAAAAGGAAAAAGAAATCACTTTTAGTGGAGAGGATGTTGTTGTTGTTGTTAGGTGTCCTCAAGTCAGCTCTGACTAATAGAAACCCTATGTACAACAGAACAAAACAGTGCCTGGTCCTGTGCCAGGCTCACAACCCTTGCTATACATGAGCACATTGTTGTAGCCACTATGTCAGTCTATCACTTTAAGGGCCTTCCCCTTTTTCTCTGACCCTCCACTTTACCAAGTATGATATTCTTCTCCAGAGAATGGTCCCTCTGACGACATGACCAAAGTAGGTGAAATGAAGTCTGGCCATTCTCCTTTCCAAGGAGCATTCCAGCTGCACCTTCAGGACAGATTTGTTAGTTCTCCCGGCAGTCCATGGTATTTTCAGCATTCTTTCCCAACACCACAACTCAAAAGCATCAATTCTTCTTCAGTCTTCCTTATTCAGTGTCCAGCTTTCACATGCATATGAGGCGATTTAAAATACCATGGCTTGGGTTAAGTGCACCTTAGTCTTCAAGGAGACATCTTTGCTCTTCAGCACTTTAAACAGGTCTTTTGCAGCACATTTTCCCAGTGCAATACATCATCTGATGTCTTGACTGCTGCTTCCATTGGTGTTGATTGTGGAACCAAGTAATGTGAAATCTTTGACAACTTCAATCTTTTCTCCATTTATTGTGATGCTACTTATTTGTCCATTTGTGAGGATTTTTGTTTTCTTTATGCTGAGGTGTAATCAGTACTGCAAACTGTAGTCTTTAATCTTCATCAGTAAGTGCTTCAAGTCGTCTTCACTTTCAGCAAGCAAGGTTGTGTCATCTGCATATCACAGGCTGTTAATGAGTCTTCCTCAGAACCTGATGCCACGTTCTTCTTCATATAGTCCAGCTTCCACCAGTAGGTGAGATGAAGTCTGTCTGGTTGCTTCTAAGGAGCACTCTGGCTGCACTTTTCCAGGTCAGAACTGTTTGTTCTGGCAGTCCATAGTATTTTCAGTATTCTTCTCTAGCACCATAATTTGAAGGTATCAATGCTTCTCCAGGCTCCCTTATTCATTGTGCAGCATTTCTCATGCATATGAAGCAACTGAAAATACCATAGCTTGGGTCAGGTGAACTCTGATCTTCAAAGTGACATCTTTGCTCTTTAACACTTTAAAGACATCTTTTAGAACAGATTTTCCCAGTGCAATACATCATCTGGTTTCTTGGCTGCTGCTTCCATGGGTGTTGATTGTGAATCCAAGTAAAATGAAATCCTTGACAATGTCAATCTTTTCTCCATTTGTCATGATGTTGCTGACATGATGTTGTCCAGTTGTGAGGATTTTTGTCTTCTTTATATTCAGGCATAATGTACACTTGAAAATTGCAGTCTTTGATTTTCATTAGTAAATTCTTCAAGTCACCTTCACTTTCAGCAGCCAAGGTTGTATCATCTGCATATCGCAGGTTGTTAATGAGTCTGTCTCCAAATCTGATGCTGCATTCTTCTACATATAGTCCATCTTCTCAGGTTATTCGCTCAGCATACAGACTGAATAAGTATGGTAAAACCCTGATTCACACCTTCGTGCTTTTAAACTGTGCAATGTCCCCTTGTTCTCTTTAAACAACTGCCTCTTGGTCTATGTACATGTTCTTCATGAGTACAATTAGATGTTCTAGAATTCTCATTCTTCACAATGTTTTCTATAATTTCTTATGATCCACAATACAGACGAATGCATTTGCATAGTCGATAAAACACAAACACCTGTCTGGTGTGTGTTTGTGTGTGTGTGTATGTATATATACATATATATATGCTAAGTTTTCAAAATATGCAGATTTTTCATTCACAGTACACTAGTTAAATATCAAGTACTCAACAGCCACATGTGGTTAATGGCTACCATAATGGATAGTGCAGCTCTTAATGGAGAGCCAGGGGAATGGACAAATTTGCAAGGAACAAATACACGGCACTTCTACTTGTGGACAAGCTGTGTGTCAGAACTCAAGGGACTGAGGGTAGAAAATGAGCTAGAGATGTATTGTGGATGGCCTTGAATGCCAGGGTGTTTGCAATTGGTTTAAGAAATCCTTAGGCCACAAAGGGACTGAAATTTTTCTCTAGGCAGAGTTATAAGCAAAAAGGTTAGAGAAGAATTGGAGCAGGGAGAGACAGGTAATGACAGGTTGTGCTCAGGGGCTTTCATGGTTATGTAGGGTGAAAATAAAGGTGGTAATAATGGAAATGAAGGTGTGGTAGTTATGTCATCTTGTCTGGGCCTGGTTTTGAGTGGCTGGGCAGCTGGCTGTAGTTATTCCTGGTGATATGACTGGCAATGAACTACATGGTGGAATCTACCACAAGCAGCTGCTTTCAGGACATTGTCTGCTTCCAGTATATAAGGCGAAGCTTTGGGAATGGGCTTCAGCCTTTTGGCATGCTTGGACCCAGCATGTAGCTGAGTCTTCATTTAGCAGCCTGCCTTATTTCCTGTCGATCTTGGGACTGTCTCTGGACTTAAACTAGTGGCCTGCCATGTTGTTTGGTCATATTGGGACTGTGCCATTTTATTTGTCGATCTTAGGCTTGTTAGCCTCAGCAGCCAGCAGCTGCCTGAATGAAGAGACACCTGTAGCTTCAGTGGGCCTGGAGCAAGAGGCAGAGCTGAAGCCCAAGGTTGAGGGGCTTTCACCCAGCCCCTAGAGCCTGACACTTTGAACTTGGACTTCTAGCCTCCAAAACTGTAAGAGAATAAATTCCTGTCTGTTAAAGCCATGCATTTGTGGTATTTTCTGGTAGAGCAGCACTAGAGGTAACCAAAACAGAAGGAAAGAGGATAAAAAGAATTATTTTTTCTAATTTCTACTCTTTATCCTCCTCCTACTTCCTTCTATTGTGACTACACTTTTCTTAATACTTCCTACTACTTCCCTTGCAGATGTCTTTATAAAATTTCTGTTCTTTCCCTTGTCCTGAGAATCTAGTGATAATCACAGCAGAAGTCCACCTATGAATGACTTAAGTCCTTTAGTTTATAATGCACTGTTCTTTATTTTAGATCCATTTCCCCTATTTAGTTAGATTTTTATCACAAGAACCAGATTCATGTAACATTCTCTTTACCAGGAAAACTTGTTTCTTAGACTGGCCTGATGTATGTCTACATCGCAAGCTTTAATACCTCAGCCCTTTTTTTTCATTGTTTAGTTTGTTTTTTGATGCTATCATTCACTTCACCCTTCTGTGCACATTCTCTCCAACTTTCTGTGGTACAAGACTATTTCCTATCTCTGTGTCACTTTCCTTTGGTTAATGAGGTTTTTCAGATAGACAGTGACATTTAGAAAGTACAACTTAAATGACATTTTGCCATTTGAAACCATTTGAATTTGGAGTTGCTTTGCTCTAAACCTCACAGACAGGAAGAGGTTTCACCCCTCTTTTTCAATACAATTATTTATGCAAAACAATTATGTAACTAGAAACAAAAAAATCCCTGCTCCTCATGTTTTCAATTATTTTACAAGGAAAAGAAGGCCTGTCAGAGAATAATAAATTAGACAAGATGAAGAGTTATTGGGAGGTCCATAAACAGTGGCAAAACAGAAATTATGCCAAAAATAATCTTTCAAGGATATTTTGGAACAGTCAGCAAGGTCTATAATAATTTTAATTTTGATTTTTATATGAGAATTCTCCATCTTTCCTTTTAAAACAATGTATTAAAGAATATTATACATACAGAATCATGTACAAATATCAATGAATTATTATAAAATAAACACACACTTCACCTTTGTAAGCACAAACTAAGTAAAGACATAAGCATTACCAACACAACAGAAACCTTCTTCTCTCTCTCTCTGAGTCTCTCTCTCTCTCGCTATTATATATATATGAAAGTTGCTGATTTTGTATCTGGCCAACTTAGTAAACGCTCTAAATTGATTTTGTTTATTTTTCTAATTTTCTTTAGATAAATATATTGTGTACTAATAAAAACCAAAAAAAAAAAAAAAAAACCTAAAAATATCACGTGTAGTGAAGCTATGAAGCAACCAAGACTCTCTTTCACTGCTGTTGGGTGTGTATATTCTTACAACTACTTTAGAAAACATTATGGCATTATTTTCTGAAGCTTAAAATATACATACCTTGTTGTTGTTTTTGTTGCCTATAGGCTATAATCTTTTGGAGAGCAGATTGCCAGATTTTTTCTCCATGGAACAACCGATGAGTTCAGAACACTGACCTTATGGTTGGCAGCTGAGCGCTTAACCATTGTGCTGTCAGGGCTCCTTATGTGTAACCTGTGACCTTATGACTACCCTATGACCCAGAAAGTCTGCTCTTAGGAATTATCTTCAGAAAATATACATCAGGAAATATATGCAAGGATGCTTACAGCAGCACTATTCCTAGTAGTCCCAAACTGGATGGCCTAAATGTCTTTTAGAAGTAATATGGGTACCATGAAACTAGAAGAACTGCATGATGCCTGGCTATCATCACTGAATATTTTCATCAAAGATTCTATAGAAGAATCCTGATCAAAAACAGAAAATGTAGAACAGAATTTCAAATTATCAGGCAATCCAGATTTGCTGGAGCCATGGAGGTTAGATAAACCCCTCAACATATTGTCCTGAAATAATCTTTAATCCTTAAACCAAAAATATCCCCTGAAGTCATCTTACCACTAAACAATAATTTAGCTTAACTAAACAAAAACCAAATTCACTGCCATTGAGTTGATTCTGATTCATAACGCACCCCCTTTGGGTTTCTGAGGTAGTAAATCTGCACAGAAGTAGAATGCCCTATCTTCCTTCTGCAGAGTGGCTGGTGGGTTTGAATAACCACATTTCTAGTTAGCAGTCAAATGCCTTAGACACCATGCCACCAGTGCTTCATTAGTAAAGAATATTTGCCTGAGCAGTATGCTCTTTTAATATCTATCTATATGGGATCAGATTGACAACAATAACTCAAAAGATTAGATAAGAACATTTGGGGACAATGAGTTTATGATAATGGGGGAGGAACACCCCAGAAAAGGAGGGTGAGAATACTTGCACAACTCGAAGAATGTAATCAGTGTTACTGAATTGTACATGTAAAAACTGTTGAACTGGTGTGTGTTTTACTGTGTATGTTCTCAACAACAACAAAATGAAAAAACAAATTACAAAAAACTGTGGTATGGTCTAAACATATTATAGTCTTTACATGTAATAGAATCATAAATAGTAATGAAAATGAAGAACCACAACTGTATGTACAAACAGGAATGAACTTCATAAGCATAATGTTGACTGAAAGAATACATAAAAATACACATTCCATTTTTAAATAATACATAA
>NW_006921932.1:3211865-3226102 GCF_000298275.1 Orycteropus afer afer
TTAAAATTTTAAAACAGATAAAACTAAAACATATGATTTAGGGTAAAATTGTAAAGAAAGGTGAGGAAGTGATTACCATAAAATTCAGGATGATGGTTACTGTTAGTGGAGGTAAGCAGGGGATGGAGTTATGTCCAAGAAGGAGCACAGAGGGTCATAATGGGGGGCTTCCAGGATGTTGCAAATTTTATTATTTTTACTGATTTGCCATTCCATAAATGTTTCCTTTAATTATTACTTAAAATATATACTTAGGTTTTGTGCATTTTTATGATTGTTGAATTTTATAATAAAAGAAAGTTAATAAACAGGAATTACTCTTATCTAAATCTCTTTACCTCATAATCCTGAACAATATCAACCACAAGGAAATAATGTTGTCCTATACTTCTCAGTTTTTAAAATTGTAATGAAAATAGGCAGAAGATGAACAGAAACTCAAACACATTCTTCCAACCTTATATGACAAGGATGTGTATCAGTTATTCTCAAAGTACAGTCTGAGGATCCCTGGGATTCTCAGAGACTCTTTCAAGCATCTTCGAGGTCCTCCCTTTTCCATCTATATATCTGTGTGGCTGCATTCCCTCTGTATTTCCCCTTTAGATACTTCAATGCAAACAACATACTGCAACAGACTGAATGTAAAAGCAGATATGAGACTGCAGCTCTCTTCTTTTAAGTCAGATATTAAAGAGATTTACAAAACTATAAACATTGCCATTTTTCTCATTGATTTTTGTCTATTTTGGAAAACATAGTTATTTTCCATAAAAATATTTTTATGTTAACATGTAATGGGTTTATTTTTGTTATTTTAAAATGAATAAATAAATGTGTAAGATTTTCTGTTTTGATTTCTAACATGATAAACATCAATAATTATAACCCATGTAATGTCTTTATCTTTAGGAGTGTCACTGTGTCCTAAGACCAAAATATTTCAGAACTGCTGATCTTAATCATGTTTACAGCTACTGACTTAGGTTATTAATTGGGGTTATTATAGATATATAATAATAATCTCTTTCTCTTTAATGGCTGTCCTATTCAAATAACAGAATTGCTGTTGTTGTTGGTTGTTGTTGAGTTGATTCTGATCCATGGTGACTCTGTGTGACAAGTGTGATATTTTTCTTTACTATGGGTAGCAACGGCAGGGTAACCCCAGATTATACATGGACCAAAATATATTGAAACAGGATGAGGATGGAGAGGTAATAAAGACACAGAAAAGGAAGAAGAGTGTGGTTCAGAAACATAACCTTCACAATAGAAGCATGAGTGGTGATTTCCCCAAAAGTTCTAATTTCACTGGAGTAATTTCCTTGGCCACCTAGAGAGTTCCTGTGAAACTTGGGACCACAATGGAAAAGCCGGTCTCCAGGGTAAGGGAAAAGAAGAGTCTGTCTGCCCCAGCGTTTCACCTACTGCCTCTCTCTCACTCTTACTGCATACCTGAAGGTAATTCTGCCCCTGGCAGGGGTTTCTATATAACCATAGACCAATAGAGAGTCAAATTGCAGTTTCCGACCTGGTTGTGAGGTCAGCCAAAGGATATGACCTAAGTGTCCATGGGCCACTGGTTCCAGAGTCTTCTGTGCTCCTTTTCCCTTCCATATATTCTGGGTCTTGCTTGTCATAGGCCTTTGACTAGACTCATTCCTCACTTTCCCTCCTGATCACCTCTGGATCCAGCTAGGATTACAGTTCTTACTAACTACACCCCTCCTCCCATACACAAACACAAGAAGAAGGTCCTACAATCTGTACCCCCTGCTGCAGCTGAGAATGCTCCAGTCTATGGGTTGAGGGTCCAGAGACACAGAGGCCTGCCCATTTAACATCTCCCACCTATTTGCTGTCAGGACTCCTGCTTCTGGAAACTCCAGATTGGCCCTCTAATATACAGAAGACAGAATGAACCAAGCCTGGATTTTCTTTTCCCTTCAGATACCCTGTAGTTCTGTGAGCCAGGCTCACTTAATTCTCACAACCAGTCTGAGAGGTGGATTGAGCCAGGCCCAGAATTGAGAATTAAAAGAAGCAACACATGTATGGCAGCTGTTGAATAAACATCAGTCTCCCCTCTGCTAACAAGAGTGCATGTCTTTGTTTTCTCTGTGAGCTAAGGCCTGCTTCCTGTCTCTGAAGCAGTTTCTGGCTGTTGTTTAAAGTGAAACAGCCAAAAGCAAAAACCTCTAGATAGTTTAGACTTAAAACTAGATTTAGTTTTATTTCATCATCAGGAATCTTATAATGAACCAGGCGATGGGAAAATAACAAGGAGGGTGATGCAATAAAGTGAAAAGGAAACTAGATATAAGTTGGAAAACTGGACTTGAAGAATAGGCAGGGATTCCCCTCTTGCTGATCTGCTGGGCTGAGATGAAACCACAGAGCAGAGGATTTTTCTGGCTGCCTGGATGGGACCTATCATTCTGATAAGCCTTTTCACTTACTTGAGATAGAGCAAGGAACAACAAACCAGTCAGGGAAGGTGTGTCCATGTGGACATCTGATATGTGCAGCAAGTAGGAGTGGTTCTGGCTAGAACCTGGTAACATTTGCGGCCTCGTGCTCAGTCATCCAGCGAATGGCTAGTTCTGCCTCTCTCTTATACAGCAGTTGAGCTAGCACCAAGAGGCTCTTGGCCTCTTGGAATCGTCTCATCGTCTTATAGACTTAGAACATTAGGAAATAACCTCTAATGAGATCCAAAGAGAAGAGCATGTAACATGTAAGAAGCCCTTTCTAAGTGCCAGGTGCCATTCTGAGCAGAGCCCTGGGTGGAGCAAACAGTTAAGTGCTTGGGTGTTAACCTCAAGGCTGGAAGTTCAAGTCTAACCATAGGTACCTTGAAAGAAAGTTTTGGCAAACTTCTTCCAAAAAAATCAGCCATTGAAAATTGTATTAAAAAAAGAAAAGAAAACCTTATGGAGCCCATTTCTACTCTGATACACATGGAGTGACCAAGATTTGGAGCGGACTCTACAGCAACTAGTACAGTTCTAAGTACATAATACATATTACAGGAATCAATTCTCACTGCCATTCTGTAAGGTTGTTGTTGTTGTTATGTGCCATTGAGTCGGACCCGACTCATAGCGACCCCTCCTTGGGTTTCCGAGGCAGTATCACTATGGAAGTAGATTGCCCCATCTTCCTTCCAAGGAGTGGCTGGTGGGTTTGAACCGCCAGCCTTCTGGTTAGCAGTCAAGTGCCTTAGGCACTAAGCTACCAGAGCTCCATTCTGTAAGGTAGTAGTATGATTTTCCTAATTTTGCAAATGAGTAAATTGGGCACAGAGAAGTCTATTGCTCTTTCCTGTGTTAAGAAATTCAACAGCAGTGTCCTGTCCTTGTCCTCAAGTTCTAATAGGAACATTTAAGATCTGGTGTATTTTACTTTCTCTTATTTCGAGTGCACCTGTGAGAAAGGAAACTTGACATCATTCCCAGATCTTACTTTCAGTCATTTCTTACTTTTATAAAATGCTTATTTTGCCAACCCTTTATTTAATCTTGTTTCCAAATGATCTGAACACCTCTATCCCTTTTCCCATTGTCCAATTCCTTAAATCTCTTTCCACATCCTCTCATCAGTGCTAGAGTGCCTGCCAATTATTTGACTATATTTCTTTGTTTTACCTCTCCCCATAAGTTTTACCTCTACCCTGTGCATTACAGCTCTTTGTATCACCCTTCCGTTGAAACATTTGTCATACTGTTCTGTAATAGATGGGTTGTTTTTTCTATCTCTCCCAGAAGATTATACTTTTTGAGTCTGAACTTTGTATTCTCAGTCATTAGCCCAGTACCTAGCCCATTGTAGGGACATAAGTATCATTTATTGAACAAATACTATGCTAGGAATATGACCTTCAGGCTGGCAAATTAAGGGGTTATCCTAGTGATCTTTGCTGAAAGTTCACATAATAGTTCTCTTGGCAAGAATTCAAGGACTTGCTATATCCACAAGCACATTGCTAGGCAATGTGAACAAAGGAGGAAAAATAAAATCAAAATAGAATAAAATTTCCACTGAAAAAGAACTTAAAATATGGCTTTAGACAAAGTATAGCCATAATACATGTGGGTCTTTTTGCTCTTTCTTATACTCTTTTGAGGGGCGCTCTGCTCTGGTGGCATAGTGCCTAACCAGAAGACTGGCAGTTCAAACCCTTGGAAGGAAAGTTGGGCAATCTACTTCCATAGTGATACTGCCTCAGAAACCCAAGGAGGGGTCGCTATGAGTCAGATCTGACTCTATGGCAGTGCGTTAGGTTTTTTTAATACACTTTTGAAGGTGCCCTGGGGGCTCAGTAGTTAAGTGCTCAGCTGCTAACCAAAAGGTCAGCAGTTCAAACCTACCAGCTGCTCCTTGGGAGACAGATTCTGTAAAAATTACAGTTTTAGAAATACTATGGGGCTTTCTTCTCTGTCTTATAGGGTTGCTATGAAGTGGAATCGACTCATCGACAGTGGGTTTCATACTCTTTTCAATGAGACCCAAAAGACATATAAATTCATCACCAAGTCTTTAAAAAGCAATATGGGTCTTCACTGAAGTATTTTGAAGGGATAGAAAAATGGCAAATTATATCTTAAAACTATTTAGTGAAACATATTTAGTTCATGTTTTAACAGGACATAAGAAAAGATGACACTCTAACCAATTAATTTTGTAAGACTGATGTAAGTTGGATAATAAAAGAAAAGAAAATCATAGATTTATAAACATGAAGACAAAAAATACCATATTAAATATTAGCAAATCAAATCCAAAGATATATTACAAATAACTAGAGTTTATGCAAGACATCAATGATAATTCAAGGGAAGAAAATTTGTTCATGTACTTCACTAAATGACTGTGTAACAAGAAAGAAAGTTGTACACTAATCTCAATAGATGCCCCAAATTTTCATTATAAAGCAGTACCTTAGCCTGCTTGGAGCCCTGGTGGTGCAGTGATTAAGTGCTTGGCTGCTATCCCAAAGGTTAGCTGTTCAAACCCACCAGCCTCTTGGAGAGAGAAAGATTGGCATTCTGCTTTTTGTAAAGATTACAGCCTTAAAAACCTTATGAGGCTGTCCTACCCTGTCCTATAGAGTCACCATGAACCAGAATAGACTTGACAGCAATGGATTAGCCTGCTTAGGTTGAAGAAATAGCTTAAATCTGGTAAACATTTTTTAATCTATTGCTTTCTGTTGCAAGCAATAGACAATTTAGCTAATAGAAGCTGAAATAATGAAGGCATTTGCCAACTTAGTATCCATAATTGGAAAACTCTGGGTGATAGTTGCAAGGTTAGATCAGGAGCTTAAAGCTGTGGGTGTGCTGGATCTGTAACTCTGTGATTTTCTTGGTCTTTTACTCATGGTCACAGATGACTACACCAGCTCCAAGCATCAAATTCTCAAGAGGATTCCTGAGGGAGAAACTGTAGCTGGAATTCTTTCCAGATGTCACCAGCTGACTTCTCCAAAATCTCATTGTTTAGAATTACGTCCCTTGGTGATAGCTCCATGTTTTATTATGGACCTGGACCTTAAAGAATGGGACACATGGATTATGCTTTTGACCAAATGGGTAGCTGGTTGCCCAACACCCACTTTTCCCACTGATTTAAAATGCTACCTTTATTATATGCAAAAGTTTAATAAATTCAATTGTCTTTTTCCTGGGTCTCTATTCTGTTTTCTTGATCTAATTGTCTATTCTTGCAATAAAACAATTTGGTTTCATTTCCTGTAGCCTTAGAGGATAATTTGGTATTTAACAAACAAGTCCATGTGTACATTTCTTCCTTTTTCAGACTGTTTTAGATCTTGTAAATTTCTTTTTGGGTCATTTTATAGTCAGCTTGTCAAGTTCTAACTAAAAACTTGGTTGAGATTTTGATTGGGAATATATTGAATTTATATTAAGATACAATGCAGCAATTAAAAACAATGATGATTTTTATTGACTGATAAAGAAAATCTCTAAGATCTATTAAGGTAAAAAAGAAAGTACAGAGTGAAATATGTGTTTGTGTTAAATAACATTTACACTAAATATTTCTGTATGTATATATTTCCTAAGTACATTGGAAACTGTCTGGAAGGATATACATTAACTTATTAACAGTGGGGGATTAGAGTGGATCCTCCCAGAGGTCAAGGGAGGACTTTTCATTTGGTATGAATTGTTCAAATTTTTAACAATTTTAATATGTATATTATAAACATAAACAGACTTAAATCTTCTTTAGCTCTTTAAATCACACTCATCATGTCAGCTACTTATCCCCACATTTCTTATCTCTCTGCAAACTCCAGCCTCCCTTTTCTCCTTATCTCCTCCTGAACAGTTAATATTAAGATGTTTTTTCCTATGAGTAGCTTGAGGTGTGCATCTCCATTCTTTACTCAAATCAACCCAACAGAAATAGTTGAGTGAGACAAATAGCTTGTCACCTTTACAGAGGGTAAGAAAGGGGCTTGGAATAATTAGACCTGAATATTTTTATAATATTTTAACTTCAATGTTTAATTTAATTAAGTCAGTTGTGTAAAAGTACTACATGAAAGAAACTACATTAAGTCAGAGCAATGAGAGAATGCTGAGATCTTGTAATCTGAGAAGTTTCCATGGGGCTCTTAGATATTTTTCCTGTATTTATTTGGGATGAAATGATGAGTTCCTTGATACCATCTTCATTTTCTCGCTACTCACTAGGACTCAGTCTATGACTAATTCATTATTGGCATTGCCCTTTTCGTGATCACCAAGGATCTGATTGACAAGTTTTATTAAATAATTGTCCATCACAACAGCAATAGTAATGATCCTTTCTACAGGCAAGTGTTGCTCTTCACTGTATACATTATCTCATCTAGTCATTTCAACTATCCTCCAAAGAAGATATTATTATATCCCAATCTCTGGTGGCATAGTGCCTAAGGTATTTGACTGTTAACCAGAAGACTGCCGGTTCAATCCCGCCAGCCATCCTTAGAAGGAACACTGAATAATCTACTTCCGTAGAAATACAGCCTGAGAAACCCAAGGTAGAGAGATACTGCCTCGGAAACCCAAGGAGGGGTTACTATGGGTCGGATTTGACTGGAAGGCAGTGAGTTATTCTATAGAGAATCAAACTGAGGCAGCTTAAAAACATTAAGTAAATTTCCAAAGGTCATACAGTTAATCAGTAGAAATCCAGAATTTAAAGGTTGGTTCAGACTATGAACAAACACCACAAAGATTTACTGATTCTCAGACGGCTAGGCAAGAATTTTAACAGCCCTCCCTCAAAAAAAAAAAAAAGTCACTTTAGCTTTTCTAACTCTATAGATTCTTAGTTTCTGCCCTGCATCATTGCTTACAGCTTCTTTGTGTCTTCGGTAAGTTCCTTTTTCTCCCTCAGCCCTGTTGTTGTTGTTGTGTGCCGTCAAGTCGTATCCAACTAATAGCGACCCCTCCTTGGGTTTCCAAAGCAGTATTACTACGGAAGTAGATTGCCCAACCTTCCTTCCGATGAGTGACTGGTGGTTTGAACCACTAGCCTTCTTGTTAGCAGTTAAATGCCTTAGGCACTATGCTACCAGAGCTCCTTCCCCAGCCCTAGAAATGTGAAAGCATTTACCAAAGACCTGTTGTTGTTGTTGTTATGTGCCGTTGAGTCAAGCCCGACTCATAGCGACCCCTCCTTGGGTTTCCGAGGCAGTATCACTACGGAAGTAGGATTGCCCAACCTTCCTTCTGAGGAGTGGCTGGTGGCTGGCTAGCAGGCAAGTGTCTTAGCCACTATGCTACCAGAGCTCCCACCAAAGACCTAGAGGCATCTAAATTATTTTATATAATTGCTACAAGTTCAGCCATCAGTAGTTATTTACCAAGTACCTACATTGTGTTTTATGCAGTTCATAACAAAAAAAAATCTCACATATGAGCAATTCCTATGTTTTGTTTCCATTACTCATTTAATTTCAACAGATCTCTGAGGTAGGTCTCATCCCTCATATTATATCTCTGAAAAATGAGCCACAGCCAGCGCAGAACTTGCTCAAAGACATGGGGAGTCAGCTGTGGGAGAGGTGAAGAAGGTTCCTGATTATAAGACCTTTGTCCAAAGGAGAAAACAAGACCAGAGAAAACAGAAATAAGGCCACATTCACACAAACACTAGTTATTATGTTAACACAACACTGTTGTTGCTGTTGTTGTTATGTGCCCTCGAGTGGGACCTGACTCATAGCAACCCCTCCTTGGGTTTCTGAGGCAGTATCACTACGGAAGTAGCTTTCCCCATCTTCCTTCCGAGTATGCTCCTAACACAACACTAGATACATGGATTTAATTTTTCATTTTTATTAACAATTTTTAGGGTTTCTCTATACACCCCTGCAAAGGAGCTCTGGTAGCCGTAGTGCCTAAGGCACTTGACTGCTATCCAGAAGGCTGGCGGTTCAAACCCACCAGCCACTCCTTGGAAGGAAGGTTGGGCAATCTACTTCCGTAGTAATACTGCCTTGGCAACTTAAGGAGGGGTCGCTATGAGTCGGGTCCGACTAGATGGCACATAACAACAACAACAACATACACCCCTGAAAATGGATGAGACATTGTAAAAGGGAAGTCATGATAGCTACTCTGAATGAACAATTACACAGCAAACTTTTAAATGCCTCTCAGCTCCAAGTTCTGGGCTAAAATGCCTTAAAATTAAAAAAAAAAAAAAACGAAACTCACTGCCGTGGAGTCAGATCCGACTCATAGCGACCCCTCCTTAGGTTTTGGAGGCAGTTTCACTACAGAGGTGGATTGCCCAATCTTCCTTCTGAGGAGTGGCTGGTGGGCTAAATGCCTTAGGGATGGAAAAAAGATATGCTATTACCTTGTCCATAAGGAATTTACAATCTGTTGGGTAGCTATGAAGAAGAGTAATTATTAGATTCCAACCCCAATGTGTCAGTTTCTTGTACTGTGGTGGCTTGTACTTTGCTAAAATGCTGGAAGCTAGGCCACTGGTATTTCAAATACCAGCAGAGACACCCATAGCAGACAGGATGCAGTGGAGCTTCAGGACTCAGACAGACTAGGAGGAAAGGCTTGGCGATCTACTTCCCAAAATTGGCTAATGAAAGCCCTATGGATCATGACAAAATACTCTCTGATACAATGCTGGAAGGTGACCTTCTTGGGGTGGGAGACACTCCAGATACACAGTGGCTGCAACAGTGGACTCAAGCATAGCCAGGGTTGTGAATATGGCGTAAGACTTGGCAAAGTTTTGTTCTGTTGGATGCGGGAGGCCAAGGGTTGGAGCCAACTTGGCAGCAACTAACAGCAGCAATTATTACATTAACAAAATACCATCTAAATCAATATATCAACTAGAAGAATCATGTCTTCAATAAGAATATAAGAATATAGAGAAAGGCGAGAGATGAGTTTGAGGTAAGCTAAAAAGAATGGGAAGGGTGTGGAGAGAAACTAAAGAGAGGTAGAGAGAAAACATGGGTAAATTGCAGAAGTGGCAAGTAGGCTAGCAGGAATAGGGGATGTAATGAAAACATACCTTCTTGTGTAATTCACTTCTTTTTTTTATTGAGGTAACATGTACATAACATAAAATCAACTATTTTCAAGTGTATAATTCACTGACATATGGTACCTTCACAATGTTGTGAACCTATCACCTCTGTCTAGTTCAAAAATATTTCATCAACCCCAAAGGAGACCCCGCTCCCATCAAGCAGTCATCGCTCTCCATTCCTCCCTATTTTGAACCCTTGACAACTACTAACCTGCTTTCTGTCTCTATGAATTTTTGTATTCCAGATATTTGAGATAAATGGAATCATACAATATATGATCTTTTTGTGTCTGTTTACTTTCGTTAAGTAGAGGGTCAGCAAAAAAGAAGACCCTCAATGAGACTGGTTGACACAGTGGATGCAACAACAGGCTCAAACAGAGCAATGATTGTGAGGATGGTGCAGGACCAGGCAGTGTTTTGTTACATTGTACATAAGGTCACTATGAGTGGGAACTGACACAATGGCACCTAACAACAACTTTCACTAAGCATGATGTTTTTGAGGTTCATTTATATGGTAGCATTGTGGTGGTTATGTGTGTCAGCTTGGCTGCGCCTGGTGAGTGGCCGGGCAACTGGTAGTAGTCATTCCCCATGATGAGACTGGCAATCAGCTTCATGGTGGGATCTACCACTAGCAGCTGAGTAGCTGCTTTGGGTATGTGGTCTGTTTCTCATATATAAGAAGCAGCTTTGGGAATGGTCTCTAGCTTATGGCATGCTTGGACACTGCATGTAGCCATGTCGTTGTTCAGCAAACTGCCATGCTCTGCCGACCTTGGGACTTACAATGGACTTGAATGAATGGCCTGCCGTGTGGTTTGGTAACATCAGGACTGTGCCTTTTTACTTGTCAACCTTGGGCTTGTCAGCCTCAGTAGCCAGCAGCTGTCTGAGTGAAGAAACATCTCTAACTCCAGTGGGCCGGGAGCTGGAGGCAGACCTGGACCCCAAGGCTGAGTGGCTTTCACCCAGCGCCTAGAGCCTGGCACTTTGAACTCAGACTTAAAGTCTCTAAACTGTAAGAGAATAAACTCCTCTTTGTTAAGACCATCCTATTTGTGGTATATTCTTGTCAGAGAGGCACTTAGGTAACCAGATCAAGCATGTACCAATACTTCATTCATTTTTATACCCAAATAATATTCCATTGTATGCATATACCATGTTTTGTTTATCTTTTCATTCATTCATGGTCTTTTGGGTTATTTCTACCTTTTGGCTACTGTGATTTTTATGAACATTTTTGTGTGAGTATATGAATGAAGGAGCTTTGGTGGCAGTGATTAAGGCTGCTAACCAAAAAGCCACCAATTTGAACTCACCAGGTACTCCACGGGAGAAGATGAAGCAGTCTGCTCCCATAAAGATTACAGCCTAGGAAACCCTGTGAGGCAGTTCTACCCTGTCCTATAGTGTCGTTATAAGTCAGAATCTACTCCTCATGGTGCATTATATGTTTGGATGCTGGTTTTAAATTATTGGGTCATGTGGAAATTCTTTTTTATTTATTGAGGTACCACCAAACTGTTTTGTACAGTGGCTGCACCATTTTACATTCCAACCAGCAATTATGAGGTTCTAATTTCTCCACATCCTTGCCAATAATTCTTATTTTTCATTTTTATAGGGTGACTATGAGTTGGAATGGATTTGAGTTTTTGGTTAGTGGATGTGAGAGGAGCCCTGGTGGCACAAGGGTCAAATGCTTGGGTGCCAACTCAGAGGTGAGCACTTTGAACTCTCCAGCAGCTCCACAGGAAAAAAGCCCTGGCAATGTGCTCCCTGATAGAAAAAAAAATTAAAACAAAAGCCTGGCAATTACTAGACTATATGAAGAAGAACATGGCATCAATTAGAGGAAGACTCTTAACAACCCACAATATGCAGATGATACAACTCTGTTTGCTGAAAGTGAAGAGGACTTGAAGCACTTACTGATGAAGATTAAAGAGTACAGTCCTCAGTACGGATTACACTGCAACATAAAGAAAATGAAAATCCTCATAACTGGACCAGTAAGTAGCATTACAACAAGTGGAGAAAAGATTAAGCTTGTCAGGGATTTTGTTTTACTTGGATCCACAATCAACACTCATGGAGGCAGCAGTCAAGAAATCAGACACTGTATTACACTGGGCAAATAAATCCTCAGTAAATGACTTCTTTAAAGTGCTGAAGAGCAAAGATACCACTTTGAAGGCTAAGATGCACCTGACCCAAGCCATGATATTTAAATTGCCTTATATGCATGTGAAAGCTAGACAATGAATAAGAAAGACCTAAGAAGAGTTGATGCCTTTGAATTTTGGTGTTGGCGATGAATAGTGAAGATACCGTTAACTGCCAGAAGAATGAACAAATCTGTCTTGGAAATGCAGTGGAATGCTCCTTGGCAGAGAGTGACCAGACTCCGTCTCACCTACTTTGGTCATGTTGTCAGAAGGGACCATTCCCTGGAGAAGGGTATCATACTTGGTAAAATGGAAGGGTATCATACTTGGTAAAATGGAAGACCCTCAACAAGATGGATTGACACAGTGACTGCAATATTGGGGTCAAACATAGCAAATATTGTGAGGATGTTGCAAGACTGGGCAGTGTTTCATTCTGTTGTGCATAGGGTCACTGTGAGTTGGAGCTGACTCCATGGGCACCTAAGCACTACAGCAATGTGCTTCTGTAAAGATTTCAGCCTGGAAAACCCTATGGGGCAGTTCTGTCACATAGGGTTCACACAAGTAGTGACTGACTGGCTGGCACACAGCAATAAGCGAGTGGGAGATGGTATTTCATCATGGTTTTGATCTGCATCTTTCAAGTGCTAGTTGGCCATTTGTGCTGCTTCTTTTGAGAAATGTATGTGAAGTCCTTTACCTGTTTTTAAATTGGGTTGTTTGTCTTTTTATTGCTGACTTGTAAGAGTTCTTTATGTGCTCTGGATACAAGAGCTTTATCATAAATATAATGTACAAACATTTTTTCAGATTCTGCAGGTTGTCCTTTCACTTTCTTGGCAAGTGTTTTTTGATGTCCAAAAGGTTTTAATGTTTAAGCCAATTTAACTTTTATTATTATTATTTATTGTTCATGCTTTTGGTGTCAAATAAAGGATCCATTGCAAAATCCAAAGTCATGAAGCTCTACCATGATGTTTTCTTCTAAGAATTTCATAGTTTTACTGTTTATATTTAGGTCTTCTATCCATTTTTATATTATTTTTGAATACGGTACATGGTGTGAGATTAGAAGTCCAGCTTCATTCATTTGCATGTGAAAATCCAGTTTTCCCAGCAACATTTGTTGAAGACACACTGTTCTTTCCTCATTGAATGGTCTCAGTACCCTTATAGAAAATCAATGATATATTTGTAGGGGTTTATTTCTGGAGCCTTAATTCTATTTTATAAGGAGCTCTGATGGCATAATGCCTTAGGCATTTGACTGCTAATCAGAAGGTTGCCGGTTCAAACCCACCACCCACTCCATGGAAGGAAGACTGGGCAATCTACTTCCATAAATATACCTCCTCAGAAACCCAAAGGGGGTCACTATGAATTGGAATCGAACTTTTGGTTTTTGAATTCTGTTTCATGAGTCTTTCTTTCTCTTTTTTTTTTTTTGGTTAATTATGACTTGGGTAAAACTTTACCGAGTAAATTCATTTTCCATACAACAGTACATACACGTTTTGTTTCATGACATTGATTACAATCCCCATAATGTAACAGTTCTCTTCCCACTTCCTCCCTGTGGTTACCCTTTCTCTGTGTCATTCTTTCCTATGCATTCCTGCCCTCTGAGCTATCTCCCTGTGCAAATACTGCCCTTCTGCTCTCCCATGGTTAATTGTTCTAAGGAATGTACCTACCTGGTGAAAATGTACCTTACACACCTCTTTATTGTTTGTCTGAAAGCTACAGGAGTAAATTCAATTCCACGCCTGAAGGGTGACTAGGGGCCATAGTCTCTAGAGTTTCACAAGCTTCTATCAGATCAGTAAGCCTGGTCTTTTTTATGATTTTGAGTTTTGTTTCACATTTTTCTCCCACTGTATTCAGGATCTCCTGTTTGGTCCCTTTCTGAGTGGTTGACAGTGGTAGCCAGGCACCATCTAGTTCTTCTGGTCTCAGGTTTGCATGGTCCACTAGTCCTTTGGACTAATTGTTTCCCAAGTGTCTTTGATTTTCTTCATTCTTCTTTGCTCTGGTTGAGGAGAGAGCAATAGTTGCATCTTACATGGCTGCTTGCAAGCTTTGAAGACCCCAGTTGCTACTCACCAAAGTAGGATGTAGAACAGAGTTTTTGTGTAGTGTGTTATGCCAATTTAACTTGATGTCCCCTGCAAACATGGTCCTAAACCCATGGCCCAGTAACTCACTCCTTCGGGGTGTTTGGCTGTGGCAATAAAGTTATCATAACATTGACCCATTAGCTCTATTATATATATATGGACATTCTTATAACATATACAAATAAGTGTGTAGAAATACCATCTGCCAAATTTATATATGTTGTTATTGTTGTTATTTGCCGTCAAGTCGGCCTCAACTCATAGCAACCCCTCCTTGGGTTTCCGAGGCAGTATCACTACGGAAGTAGGATTGCCCAACCTTCCTTCCGAGGAGTGGCTGGTGGGTTTG
>NW_006921932.1:3226837-3238256 GCF_000298275.1 Orycteropus afer afer
AGATCGCCCAACCTTCCTTCCAAGGAGTGGCTGGTGGATTTGAACCACCAGCCTTCTGGTTAGCAGTCAAGTACCTTAGGTACTATGCTACCAGATCTCCCCTTCTTTAGGATATATACCTAATAATGGGATTGCTGGATCAAATGATATTTCTATTTCCAAATTTTTAAGGAATTGCCATACCAATTTCCACAGTGTTTGTATCATTTTACAGTCCCACCAGCATTTATGGGAGAACCAGTCTCTCCACATCCTCACCAGCATTTGATATTTTCTGTCTTGTTGAACTTTGTTATTATTGCTGGGGTGTGATGGTATCTCATTGTTGTTTTGCTTCCATTCCTCTAATGGCTAACAATCATGAACATTTCTTCATGTGTTTGTTGCTGCTTGAATATCTCTTTTGGTGAAGTGTCTGTTCATGCTTTCTGCCCATTTTTTAATTGGATTGTTTGTCTTTTTGATGTTGAACTTTTGGAGTTTTCTATAGATTTTAGAAAGAAATCCCTTGTCAGCTGTGTTGTTGCTGAGCATTTTTTCCCAATCAGTAGGTTTTCTTTTAATGCTTTCGGAGAAGTCTTTTGATACATATAAGAATTTAGTTTTTAGAAGATCACAGTCATCTAGTTTATCTTCTACTGTTTGTGTATATTGACTTATATCTAGTAGTCTATAAATGCAATAGGGAGCTCTGGTGGTGTAGTGCCTAAGGCATTTGACTGCTAACCAGAAGGCTGGAGGTTCAAACCCACCAGCTTCTCCTCAGAAGGAAGGTTGGGCAATCTACTTCCATAGTGATACTGTCTCAGAAACCCAAGGAGGGGTTTCTATGAGTTGGATCCAACTCCATGGTGGTGAGTTTGGTTTTTGGTTTATAAATGCAATATAGTAAGGCCCTTATATTTGCCCCTAGTTTTTCCTGGAGGAACTTTATACTTTCAGGTTTTACATTTAAGTCTTTGATTCATCTGGAGTTAGTTTTTGTGTATACTATGAGGTATTGATCTTTTTTTCATTTTTGTGCAAATGGATATCTAGTCTTTCCAGCACCATTTGTCAAAAAGACCGTCTCTTCCCCATTCAGTGGATCTCCACCCCCTGTCAAAGATCAGCTGACTATAGGTCGATGGATCTATATCTGGGTTCTCAGTTTTGTTCCACTGGTCCATATGTCTGTTGTTGTACCAATACCAGGCTATTTTACTACTGTGGCTTTGAGATCCAGGAGTGTGAGATCTCTAACTTTGTTCTTTCTCTTCAGCAGTGTTTTGCTATCTGAGGGCTCCCTCCTTTCCATATAAACTTAGTGATTTATTTTTTCATGTCCTCAAAGAATGTTGATGGAATTCAATTGGGATTGCAGTGAATGTGTAGATTGCTTTGGGTAGTACTGACATTTTCACAATGTTCAATCTTCCTAGCAGCATGGTGTGTTTTTCCACTTATGTAGATCTCTTATAGTTTCCTGTAGTAATGTTTTGTAGGCTTATATATATATATATATCTTTTGTGTCCCTGGTAAGATTTATTCCTAAGTATTTTATATTTAAAGCACTTGACTGCTAACCAGAATGCTGGAGGTTCAAACCCACCAGCCACTCCTCTGAAGGAAGGTTGGGCAATCTACTTCTGTAATGATACTACCTCGGAAACCCAAGGAGGGGTCACTGTGAGTCAGGTCTGACTCAATGGCACATAACAACAACAACAACAATTGTAAATGGTATTGATTTTCTTTATTTCATTTTCAGAGATCTTTTTGCTAGTGTAGAGGAATCCAACTGATCTTTGTATGTTGATCTTGTATCCTGCCACTATGGTAAATGCTTTAATCAGTTCCAGTAGTTTTCTGGCTGAGTCTATTGGATCTTCTATGTATAGGATCATATAATCTGCAAATAGGACAGGTTTACCTCTTCCTTACCAATTTGAATGACTTTTATTTCTCTTTCTTCCCTTATCATCCTGGCTAGTACTTCCAATACAATGTTGAATAGAAGTGGTGATACAGAACATCCTTACCTGGTTCTGGTTCACAGGGGGTATGCTTTCAGTCTTTCTCAATTGAGAATAGTATTGGCTGATGGTTTTGCTTATATCCATGTTATTATATTGAGGAATTTGCCTTCTATTCCTATTTTTCTGAGCATTTTTAATAGGAATGGGTGTTGGACTTTATCTACTGCCTTTTCTGTATCAATCAATATGATCATGTGGTTCTTTTCCTTTATTTTATTTATGCGATGGATTATGCTGATTTTTTTTCCTAATGTTGAACCATCCTTGCATACTTGATGTGAATCCCACCTAGTGATGGATATGTATGTCTGTGCTTATGGCAGTACTACACTATTTTGATTACTTTCATTTTGTAATAAGTTTTGGAATCAGTAAGTGTGAGTCCAACTTTATTCTTTTTCAAGATTGTTTTGGCTATTCGAGGTGTCTTGAAATTCCATATGAATTGTAGAATAGACTTTTTCAGATCTGAAAATAAAATAAAATAAAAAGCTAATTAAAAAGACAGGAAAGAAGGAAAGGCCAAAATAGATGTTAGAAGAGACTCTGAAACTTGCTCTTGAACACACAGTAGCTAAAGCTAGAGGAAAAAATGTTGAAATAAAAGAGCTGAACAGAAGATTTCAAAGGGTGGCTCAAGAAGACACAGTAAAGTATTATAATGAAATGTGCAAAGATCTAGAATTAGAAAACCAAAAGAGAAGAACATGCTCAGCATTTCTCAACCTGAAAGAAATGAATAAAAGAATTCAAGCCTCTAATTGCAATATTGAAAGATTCTATGTGCAAAATATTAAATGATGCAGGAAGCATCAAAAGAAGATGGAAGGAATACACTGAGTCACTGTACCAAAAATAATTGGTCAATGTTCAGTCATTTTAGGAGTTAGCATATGCTCAAGAACCAATGGTATTGAAGGAAGAAGTCCAAGCTGCACTGGAAAAAACTGGTAAAAAGCAAAACAAACAAAAAAACAAGGCTCCAGGAACTGATGGAATACTCATAGCGATGTTTCAACAAACAGATGCAGCTGTGGAGCCACTTACTCGTTTATGCCAGGAAATTTGGAAGACAGCTACCTGGCCAACCAACTGGAAGAGATCCATATTTGTGCTCATTCCAAAGAAAGTTGATCCAACAGAGAGTAGAACTTATCAAACAATATCACGAATGCCACATACAAGTAAAATTTTGCTGTAGCTAATTCAAAAACATTTATAGCATATATTAACAGAGAATGTCCAGAAATGCAAGCTGGATTCAGAAGAGGACGTGGAACAAGGGATATCATGTTGTTGTTGTTGTTATGTGCCATTGAGTCGGACCCGACTCATAATGACCCCTCCTTGGGTTTCTGAGGCAATATCACTACGGAAGTAGATTGTCCCATCTTCCTCCCAAGGAGTGGCTGGTGGATTTGAACTGCCAGCCTTCTGGTTAGCAGTCAAGTGCCTTAGGTACTATGCTACCAGAGATATCAAATGGATCTTAGCTGAAAGCAAAGAACACCAGAAAAATGTTTTCCTGTGTTTTATTGACTATCCAAAGGCATTTGAGTGAACCAGAAGGCTGGTAGGTTTGAACCCTCAGAAGCAAGATTGGGCAATCTACTTCTGTAAGTGATACTGCCTCGGGAACCCAAGGAGGAGTCCCTATGAGTTGGATCCGACTCGATGGCAGTGAGTTTGGTTTGGTTTTTGTGTAAAGGTTACACTTAGTAGAGAACAGGGCAAGGGGACTTTCAACTTTCAACTTTTGGGTTGTTCTTGGGGTGAAAGGGTAGGCAAAGTCAGAGAAATGGGAAACATGCATCACGCAAAGGGAAAATAAACCAAATCTGACTTTTCCAGGTCAGCTTGAAATTTAAAAGACCTTATGAAATAGAAATTTGGGATTTTTCTTGTTTTTTCTTTTTCATATTTACACTTTCTTTTCTCCTTTAAAATATTTAAATTGTCTCTATACCTTCTGGATGTCACCTGAGTTGGTCTAAAATTAAGTGAAGGAAGATATATTTATTGTTATAATTTTGTTTGGGGAACAGTATCATGATACAATTTTTTAAAATATATATATAACTGTTAAATTATTTTTTAAAAAAACATACAGTACAACTCTGGTCTTTCAGGTACTTTGCTAATTGTTGGTTTCTCTAAAAGAGATTAAAATTTTCCTATGTATGTCTTGCTCTGTTCTCTACTAAGTGTAACCTTTAGCAAGAAAAAACTTTGTCTCAGTTACTATGTGGTAATGAGATACTCTTATCTTTTTAGATTTTCCATTGATTAATGTTATCCTGGGAGCTCTGGTAGCATAGTGGCTAAGACACTTGCCTGCTAACCAGACGGCTGGCGGTTCAAACCCACCAGCCACTCCTCGGAAGGAAGGTTGGGCAATCCTACTTCTGTAGTGATACTGCCTCGGAAACCCAAAGAGGGGTCGCTATGAGTCGGGTTTGACTTGACGGCACATAACAACAACAACAATGTTATCCTACCACAAAAACAAACAAACCAAACTCACTGCCATCAAGTTGATTCTGACTCATGATGACCCTGTAGGACAGAGTAGAACTGCTCAATAAGATATCCAAGGTTTAAATCTTTACAGAAGCAGACTGCCTCATCTTTCTCCCACAGAGTGTACTGTGTGTTCGAACTGACAGCCTTTTGGTTAGCAGTTGAATGCTTTAACCTTTATGCCCCCAGAGCTCCTACCACATATGAAGGGGTAATTAAGTCCAATGGTATTCAAAGGTTATCATTGAATTTCTAATGTACAAATTATTTTTAATAATAATGAAAGCAATTGTTTATTATATGAGTCTCAGGAAAGTGTTCTACAAACATGATTTCATGTAGTTTTCACAGCTTCCTTATGAGAGAATTAGTATAATTATATTTTACAGATAAGGAAACTGAAAATTTAGAGGGGTTGCTTCACTTACCAAAAGCCACAATTTGTTATGTAAATGGTGCTTAACTCTTACACTCCTTATTAACTTTAACCATTCTCTTTTTGCTGTACTCAGCACACTTGTAATTAGATGTTCAATCTAATTATTGGTTCAAGTATTACATCCCTGCTACACTATAAGCTCAAGGAGGTCAGTAATACTGTATCCTGAGTGTCCAGTATACTGTCTGTCTCAGGGGAAGCAAAAATGTCTCTGTCCCACAGCAAATGCAAAAAGAATTAAATGTTCCAAAGAGTGAGTAAATCTAGAATTCAGAGACTATGTCAGAAAATGAGGAGTTCTGGTGGTGTAGTGGTTAAGGTATTTGACTGCTAACCAAAAGATCAGTGGTTTGAACTCACGAGCTAATCCATGGAAGAAGGATGGGAAGTCTGCTTCCATAAAGATTTTCAGACTTGTAAACCCAATGGAGGTCACTATGAGTCAGAATCAACTCAATGGTAGTGAGTTTGGGGTTTTTGTTTTTTTTTTTCAGTTTAATGTCAAAAAATTATAGTCTTCTGAAAACAAAGATAGTAAAACTAAATTTAAAATGGATGCTTAAACTTCTTGGATAATTTCTGAAAATATCTCGAATGGGAATAGGGAGTTTCAGAGGTCTAGTTGAGCTCAACAAAATGCATCATTTAAGAGACAGGACTGGAACTTAGCAGGTATAAAGGGAGGTGTATCCTATTCCTTGAATTATGTATTATGGTGTCTTTGGAAGGAGGAAATGATATTTTGGTGTATAGAAAAATGTGACGTGGAGAATAAGAACTAGTTAGTGTTTATATGAGGTAGGGCAAACATCTTAGTCAGAAGGGACAGTGTAGTCTGATGGTTATGACAGTGGACTCTGAGACTAGACTGCCTGGGTTCATATCAAATCTCTACCCAGCACTGTGTGACCTTGGGCACCTCAGTGCCCTCCTCTGTTATATAGAAATGATAATCAGTTCAAACCCATCAGCCACTCTGCAGAAGGAAGACTGGGCAATCTACTTCCATAGAGATACTACCTTGGAAACCCAAGGAGGGATCGCTATGAGTCGGATCCGACTCAATGGTAGTGAGTTTGGGTTTTTTGTTTGAAAAATAATGCCTGAAGCAAAGTAAACACTCAATAACTGTTAGCCGTTTCCATAATGGAGACCACCAATTCGCCCAACTATGAAAGCCAGATGTAAGTTTCCCCTGAGATGATATGCTTCTCTTCATTTAATTCCCAGCTCTCCAACAAACATTTTTATTTCTAATTCCATCTCTGATATGAACATGAACATGTGTATGGAGGGAGTGCCCTGCCCAAATAACTAGCATCTATTAGATTCCAGGATAGCTGATCTCTCACACATCAATAAAATGGCCATCCAATCTATGACTCAGTCTCTTTTAAGTGTGGGGTATGACTAAGTCCTCAGAGTCTGATTATCTACGTGGATAATCACTAGCCCTTTAAGTAATAGCTTGCCTTAAAAACCCAGCTGCCTTCCTTCTGGAGCTGTCTAAGCAAAACAATCTCACCCTTGGCTGGGTTGGAACTTGTCACTAGGAAGAGTTCTTAATCCCTAACCTGTGGTTGTGTAGTTAGTTAAGTGACTTTTTGTCACTTGGATGCCACTTTCTTTTTCCATTTTGAGCATTTACTTCCCAGTTGTCTTTGTGCATTACTTTTTCATGATTGCTTACTTTTGCTTTCTAGGAATGTTAAAAAAGAGGAAAATTCTGATGTCTTGAAAATCATAGAAGAAATATACTAGCTCTTTTTTTGCCTTATATTTTCTCTTCCTTATATTGCAACATACCTCAAAGAGAAATATAAAAGATTAAAAAGCCTTATGGCAACTTTTACACAGTGAAATCACAAATACAAAAGGAGAGAGAAAAATTTTTTAATTATGTACAAATAACAATGGAAGAATAAAATGGGTTACTTAGTCACTACTTCGAAAGAGTTACAACAATGGCCTGGATAGAATAACAAGGCTGCCACAAAGCAGCAAAGACCAGCTGCAATTTCCTTGAACTTTCTCTCAGTCATTGGAAGGTACTAAATATTATTCATTTGAAGTCCTTATCAGGTAGTTCCAATGCCATTTCTTCCTTAGGAGAGTTTTCTGGCTGTGTATTTCGGTTACTTGTTTGAGTCACTCTGTGTGTTTTGTTGTGTGAACTGAGGTTGTCTGTTGTCTCTGAGACATAGTAGTGGTGTTTATGTAGTTAATTGGTGATTGTAGGTTGGTGTGTTCTGCCCAGCTTTTTTTTTTTTTTTTCTTTTTCGTTAATTTGTTTTGATATATCCAAGTGAGTGGGGTGAGTGTGCTACTCTGCTTGTTACTTGGCAACATTTTAGGTGCTTACCACTTGTCTCCTGGCGAATATAATAGAAGATGCGAGTGTGTGCACAGTTCAGGTAGAGCAGCTGAGGGCAGGCTGGGTTGGTTTTGACCACTATCTCTTGTCAATCAGGTGGTGCAGGAATGGATGGTGATATTTGCTCAGTGAGCAGGGCTGCAGGATGTATGGGTATAGCTGAGAAATGTGGGCATGGTTTCTGTCTCCTACTCAGTGGGACAAAAAAAAAAAGATTAAGAAAGGGAGGGGGCAGCAAAAGCAAGCAAGCAAAAAGAACAAGGGAAGGAAAAAAGAAAAAAGACAAAAAATACTAAGATGGTGTGAAAAAGAAAAATGGAAAGAGAAGAAAAAAGAGAGAAAAAAAAACAAAACAATAAAAAGGGAAAAACACAAACAAGGAAAGAGAAAGAAAAGGAAAAGAGAAAAAAAAAGAAGAAGAAGAAAGGAGAAAAATGGGCCGGACAGGGCTCCTGCCGGCCGAGGAGGTGGCAAACAGCAGGCAAACCAAGGTCTGGGACGACTTCTGTCAACTTAGGAGGTGTCTGTGGGTGGGACCCCCAGTCCTGGATGGCACTTTTACTGGCTCAGGAGGCAGCAGAGGGCAAGGCACCTCGTATGGGTCAGCACACTCTCCTGGCTGAGGAGATTGTGAGCAGTGGGGCACGTGGTCCGGTGTGGTTCTTTAGCTAGCCAAGGAGGCAGCTGGAGTTGGGGCTCCTGGTCCGGGACAGAGTTTCTGCTGGCCTAGGAGGTGGCTGGGTGCATGGTGCTTGGTTTAGGATGGCATTTTCTGCTGGTGGGGGGGTGGCATTCACCCATTGCCCAGTTCACAAGGGCATACCTCCAACCTCAGGTGAAACAGGGGCAACATGGGGAGGAGGTGTCAGTTGCCGCTGGGCAGGTGCCAGGTGTGGGATGGCCATTTTTCCGATCACCAGGAGGGTGTGTGGAATAAGGAGTAGATTGCACCTTTCTGATCACTAGCCATCAGTGTGAATGCTAATCCAGACCTAAGTGAATAGAACCAGTTATCAGATTCTTGTCCTGATTGCAAAAGTTTTGCCATTTGCAAAAATTTGAAATGGCTATGCTGTGTCAAGCCAATTGACAATTCATTAGTCCATATGTCTCTTTGTTCTGTTTTTGCTCAGTTTCTTATGCTAGCTGATAACTGATCTACTTCTTTATCCTTTCCTTTGAAGCTCAGGGTTCCAGGATTAACATCTGTATCTGTTTCATTTAGTTTCTTATATCTTTGTTGTAGAAGATCTCAGTAGCTTGTCTGCCTACTTATGCATCCTGCCAGAAGTCTATTTAGAGGATAAATTCTTGAATGAGAATAAGTAGTTCCTGCTCTTATGGAACTTCTTTAGAGCAAAGGTCTAGTCATTAAAGAAATAGTAACAATATAGTCAGATATTTACATCTGGGGTCAAGGTTACAAGGAAGAGGTAAAAAAAAATAAATGCTTTGGCAGTGAGAATCATGGGTAGCATGTAACTTCCCTAAGGGAACCCACCAGCCACTCCTCGGAAGGAAGGTTGGGCAATCCTACTTCCGTAGTGATACTGCCTCGGAAACCCAAGGAGGGGTCGCTATGAGTCAGGGCCGACTCAACGGCAAACAACAACAACAACAACAACAAGGAAGTAATATGAAATTTGAGACTTGAAGTATATTAGGTAAAGTGCGCAAGGAAAATTTTCCCAAAGTGAGAAAACTGCCTAGAGAGTTGCCCTGTAGCAGGCAAAGGCCTGGTACATTTAAAGAAGTGAATAAAGGCCAGAGTAGGTAGGCTGTTAGGGCTAGAAAGAATGGCATGTAATAACGATGGAGAAATGGAAATGACCCCTATAAAAAAAAAAAAAAAAAATCACTGCTGTGGAGTCAGATCCAACTCATAGTGACCCCTCCTTGGGTTTCTGAGGTGGTATCACTATGGAAGTAGATTGCCCAACCTTCCCTCCAAGGAGTGGCTGGTGGGTTTGAACCACCAGCCTTCTGGTTAGCAATTAAATACCTTACACTATGCTAAAGAGTTTGGACTTTATTTTAAGAACCAGGTTATTTTAAGATTTAAAAGTCACTGGAGAGTGACTTGACCACAGCAGATGCAGGGAAATTTGAGAGACCAGCAGTTCTCCGAAGGAGAAGATTAAGGCATTTGGCTGCTAACCAAAATGTCAGTGGTTCAAACCCACCAGCTACTATGCCGAAGAAGGATGAGGCAATCTGCTTCCATAAAGATTTACAGCCTTGGAAACTCAATGGGTGTCATTATGGGTCAGAATCGACTTGATGCCTGTGATAGTTAAGGTTGTATGTCAGTTTGGCTGGGCCTGGTTTTGAGTGGCTGGGCAGCTGGTTGTAGTTATTCCACATGTTGAGATTGGTGATCAGCTCCTTGTTGGAATCTACTGGAGCAGCTCAGTAGCTGCCTTAGGGATGTGATCTGCTTCCAGTATATAAGAAGAAGCTTTAAGAAAGGTCTCTGCAGCTTTTTGGCATACTTGGACCCTGCATGTAGCCAAAGCTTAATTCAGTAGCCTTGCGAACTTGGGACTGTCTCTGGACTTGAACTAGTGGCTGCCATGTTGCTTGGTAATATTGAGACTGTGCTATTTTATTTGTTGATCTTGTTAGCCTCAGCCCCAAGAAGCTGCCTGAGTGAAGAGACACCTTTAGCTCAGTGGGCCGGAAGCAAGAGGCAGAGCTGAAGCCCAAGATCGAGGGGCCTTCACCCAGCCCATAGAACTGGCACTTTGAACGCAGATTTCTAGCCTCCTAAACAGTAAGAGAATAAATCCCTGTTTGTTAAAGCCACCCATTTGTGGTATTTCTGTTAGAGCGGTACTAAAACCGAAAAACAAACTCACTGCCATCAAGTCAATTCCGACTCATAGGAACCTTCTTTGGGATTCTGAGGCAGTAAATCTTTACAGAAGTAGATTGCTCAGTCTTCCTTCTGTGGTGTGGCTAGTGGGTTTGAACTGCCAACCTCTGGTTAGGGGTCAAATACCTCAGGCACTATGCCACCAAAACTCCTTAGAGCGGCACTAAAAACCAAAAGCCAAACTCACTGCCATTAAGTCCCATCCGACTCAAAGTGGCCCTTCTTTGGGTCTCCAAGGTGGTATCACTATAGAAGTAGATTGCCCAACCTTCCTTCTGAGGAGTGGCTGGGGGGTCTGAACTGCCAGCCTTCTGGTTAGCAGTCAAATGCCTTAGGCACTATGCCACCAGAGCTCCTATAATAATAATAAAGCCAGTTTCACTTAAAAATGTCTTTGATGGAGGAGTAAACATTTTTAATTGTTCTACAACAGACTGAAAAGTTGGTGGCTCAAACCCACACAGATGCCTCAAAAGAACAGTCTTACACAGGGACTTATAGAAAACTCCAACGCCTCAACACCAAAGGAATTAACAATCCAACTGAAAAATGGGCAGAAGACATAAATAGGCACTTCACCAATGAGGATATTCAGGTGGCCAGCTAATACATGAAGAAAGGCTCACAATCATTGGCCATCAGAGAGATGTAAATCAATCAAAACAACAGTTTTCACCCCAGCACTGATGGCAAGGTTTAACGAGACAGAAAATAACAAATGCTGGCAGGGATGTGGAGAGATTGGGACTCTCATACACTGCTGGTGGGACTGTGAAGTGATACAACCACTGTGGAAAGCAATATGGTGATTCCTTAGAAAGCTGGAATTGGAGATACCATTTGACCCAGCAATCCCGTTACTAGGTATATATCCTAGAGAAGTGAGAGCCAGGATAGGAACAGATATATGCACACTCATATTCATTGCAGCACTATTTACAATAGCAAAAAAATGGAAATAACCTACATGCCCATCAGTGAAAGAGTGGATGACCAAACTATGGTAGATACACATAATGGAATGCTATACAGCACTAAAGAATAATATAGAGTCTGCAAAACACCTCATAATATGGATGAATTTGGAAGACATTGTGCTGAGTGAAATGTCAGTCACAGAAGGACAAATATAGTATTAGTTCATTGTTGTAGAGGGTCAAGGAAAGGTTTATATATGGAGGGAAACTTTGTT
>NW_006921932.1:3238846-3257372 GCF_000298275.1 Orycteropus afer afer
TTTGGGTGAAAGTTCACAGAGCAAATTAACTTCCCATACAGCAGTTCACATATACTTTGTCTCATGACATCAACAATTCACCCCAATCCAACAGCTCCCCTCTCACTTCCTCCTGATAGTTACCTCTTCCCAGTATCCATCCCTCCATATACTCCTGCCACCTGAGCTGTCTCCCTGTGCAAAAACAGCCCTTCTTTCTCCCATGATTGTTCTCTCCAAGGAGTGTATCTACCTTGGGTAAATGTTCAACTCATATGCATGTCTTTTGTTTGTTGGAAGCCATAGGTGTGGGTTCAATTCCAGACCGGAAGGGCAGCTCGGGGCCATAGTCTTAGTGGTTCCACCAGGCTCAATTAGACCAGCAAACCTGGTCCCACTTTTTTTTGTTTTTCCCCAAATGATTTTGAGTTTTGTTCCAAATTGTTCTCTCTATCTAGGATCTCCTACATAGATCCCCCTCTGAGTGGTTCAGTGATAGCTGGACACCATTGACTTCTTCTGGTCTCATAGTCATATAGGCTGAGGAACACATAGTGTACCAGCTGTGAGGACTAATTTTTTCCATGAACCTTTGGTTTTCTTCGTTCTTCTTTGCTCTGGGTGAGAGACCCATGGATGTATCTAGATGGCTGCTTGCAAGCTTTTAAGATCCCAGTCGCTACTCACCAAATTAGGAGGTAGAATAATGTTTTGTGTAGTGTGTTATGACAATTGAGCTTGATGTCCCCTGCAACTATGGTCCCGAGCCCACTGGTTCAACTATTCACTCCCTCTGGGTAGCTGGCTGTGACCAAGAAGTGACTATAACCTTGTCCCTTGTCAACTCTGCTCTATACCTGGGAATTCTTACAGAACATACAAATAATACTTGTAGAACCATTGTCTGCCAACCATATACTTGGTCTTGGATACACTCCCCACTGCATAGACATATCTAATAGTTCAGCCTGTCCACCCATCTATCCACCCATATACCCATGTTTGCCTTCACAGGCAACGCAGTACTGTGTGTGCAAAAGGGTTCATCTTTGCTGCCTGCACCTCCCATGTACCTCTCCATGTCTTCCACTTCCTCAATGCCACCATGCTGATCACTCACATTTGGTACATTACCCTTCTTTTCACTCAAATCAATACTTATCTCTACCTATCTAACAGTGTTCCCTACCCTACCCTCCCACCCCTGGTAACCAACAAAGAAAATTTCCTTCCATAGATAAACCTTTCCTTGACTTTTACAATAATTGACTAATACAATATTTGGCCTTCTGTGATTGACTTATTTCACTCAGCATAATGTCCTCCAAGTGCATCCATGTTATGTGGTACTTTGCAGATTCTATGTTATTCTTCAGGGTTGCATAGTATTCCATTTTGTGTATGTACCAAAGTTTGGTTATCCATTCCTCAGTTGATGAACACCTAGGTTGTTTCCACCTTTTTGCCATTGTAAACAGTGCTGCGATGAACATGGGTGTGCATATGTCTGTTCTTATCATGGCTCTCACTTCTTTAGGATATATAGCTAATAATGGAATGACTAGGTCAAATGGTATTTCTAATTCCAACTTTTAATGAATCACCATACTGCTTTCCACAGTGGTTGTACCATTTTACAGTCCCACCAGCAGCATATGAGAGTCCCAGTCTCTCTGGATAATCACCAGCATTTGTTATTTTGTGGCTTGTTGAACTTTGCTACCAGTGCTGAAGCAAGATGGTATCTCATTGTTGTTTTGATTTGCATCTCTCTAATGGTTAATGATCAAGAACATTTCTTCATATGTTTCCTGGCTGCCTGAATATCCTCCTTGGTGAAGTGTCTATTCATGTCTTCTGACCATTTTTTCATTGGATTATTTGTCTTTTTGTTGTTGAGGTGTTGGCATTTTATATAAATTTCTGGAGATAAGTCCTTTGTCAGATATGTCATTGCAAAATATTTTTTCCCAATCTGTAGGTTCTCTTTTGACTCTTTTGGGGAAGTCTTTGGAAGCACATACAAATTTAATTTTGAGAAGGTCTCATTCATCTAGTTTCTCTTCTGCTGTTTGTGCATTTTGGATTATGCTTGATAGTCTATTGATGCCATATATTAGGGCCCCTAAATTTGCCCCTAGTTTTTCCTTGAGGAACTTTATAGTTTTAGGTTTCACATTTAAGACTTTGATCCATCTGGAGTTAGTTGTTGTGTATGGTGTGAGGTACAGATCTCATTTCGTTTTTCTACAAATGGATATCCAGTTTTGCCAACACCATTTATTAAACAAACATTTTCTTCTTCATTTAATGGATTTTGGCCCTTTGTCAAAGATCAGCGGACCATAGGTCTATGGATCTATTTCTGGGTTCTCAATTCTATTCCATTGGTCTATGTGTCTGTCATTGTACCAATACAGGGAAGTTTTGACTACTGTGGCTGTATACTAGGTTTTGAGATCCGACAGTGTGAGACCTCCTACTTTGTACTTCTTCAGTAGTGCTTTGCTTATCCAAGGTCTCTTTCCTTTCCATATAAAGTCAGTGATAGGTTTTTCCACATCTTTAAAAAACTGTTGATGAGATCTGGATTGGGATGGCATTGAATGTATAGATTGCTTTGGGGAGAATTGACATTTTCACAATGTTCAGTCTTCCTATCCACGAGCATGGTAGTTTCTCCCATTGATGTAGATCTCTTACGGTTTCTTGAAGTCATTTTTTATAGTTTTCTTTGTACAGGTCTTTTGTTTCCCTGGCAAGATTTATTCCCAAGTATTTTATTTTTTTGGTAGCTGTTGTAAATGGTATTGATGTCCTTATTTCTTTTTCAGCAATCTCTTTACCGGTGTAGAGGAATCCAACTGATTTTTGGATGTTGATCTTGTATCCCACCACTATGGTAAATCTCTCAATTAGTTCCAGTAGACTTTTGACTGAGTCTCTTGGGCTTTCTAGGTATAGGATCATATCATCAGCAAATAGGGATAGTTTGACTTCTTCCTTACCAGTTTGGATACCTTGATTTCCCTTTCTTGCCTTATTGCTCTGGCGAGGACTTCCAGTTCAGTGCTGAATAGAAGTGGTGATAGAGGGCATCCTTGTCTGGTTCCTGTTCGCAAGGGGAAGGGTTTCAGTCTCTCTCCACTGAGAATAATGTTGGCTCTTGGTTTCGTATAGATTCCCTTTATTATATTGAGGAATGTCCCTTCTATTCCTATTTTGCTGAGAGTTTTGATCAGGAATGGGTGTTGGATTTTATCAAATGCCTTTTCTGCATCAATTGATATGATCATGTGATTTTTTTCCTTTGTTTATGTGGCAGATGACGATGATGGTTTTTCTAATGTTGAACCATCCTTGCATACCTGATATGAACCCCACTTGGTCATAATGAATGATTTTCTTGATATGTTGTTGGAGTCTATTGGCTCGGATCTTGTTGAAGTTTTTGCCTCTATATTCATGAGCAATATCAGTCTGTAGTTTTCCTTTTGAGTGATGTCTTAGCCTGGTTTTGGTATCAACGTTATGCTTGCTTCATAAAATGAGTTAGGGAGGATTCCATCCTTTTCTATCTTTTGGAATAGTTTGAATAAGATTGATGTCAGTTCTTCTCTGAATGTTTGGTAGAATTCTCCCATGAAATTGTCTGGGCCAGGACTTTTTTTTTTGTTGGTAATTTTTTATGCCCTGTTCAATTTCTTCTTTTATTATGGATCTGTTCAACTTTTCCACATCAGTCTGTGTTAATTTAGGTAAGTGATGTGTTTCTAGAAATCTGTCCATTTCTTCCAGATTTTCAAATTTGTTGGAGTACAGTTCTTCATACTATCTTGATACTATCTTTTTTATTTCAGTTGATTCTGTTGTGATGTCACCCATTTCATTTCTTATTTGTGTTATTTGTATGCTTTCCGTCTTTTCCTTTGTTAAATTTTCCACTGGTTTGTCAATTTTATTAATCTTTTCAAAAGACCAACTTCTGGTCTTGCTGATTTTTTCTATTGTCTTTCTATTTCTGTTTCATTGATTTCTGCTCAAATCTTTATTATTTCCTTTCTTCTGGTGACTGTAGGCTTTTCTTGCTGTTCGTTTTCTAATTGTTGGAGGTGTTGGTTTAAAGTGTTGATTTTGGCTCTTTCTTCTTTTTTGATGTGTGCATTAGTTGCTATCAATTGGCCTCTGGTCACTGCTTTTGCTGTGCCCCAAAGATTTTGGTATGTTGTGTTTTCATTCTCGTTTGATTCAAGGAATTTTTGAATTTCATTTTTTATTTCATCTCTTACACAGTCTTTCTTAAGGAGGGTGTTGTTCAGTTTCCATGTGTTTACTCTTTTTCTGTTGATCTTCCTTTTGTTGATTGCTCAAATGCTTTTAAGACACCACTCGCTACTCATTTTTTATTGTTGGGTGCCATCAATCTGTTGCAACCCTATGTAAAACAGAAGGAAACACTGCCTGGTCCTGTGCTGTCCCCACAATCACTGCTATGTTTGATCCATTGCTGTAGCCACTATGTCAGTCCATCTTGTGGAGGGTCTTCCTCTTTTTCACTGATGCTCTACTTTACCAAGCATTATGCCCTTCTCCAGGGACTAATCCTTCCTGATAGCATGTCCAAAATACAAGAGATGAAGTCTCTCCATCTTTGCTTTCAAGGAGCATTCCAGCTATATTTCTTCCAAGACAGATTTATTCTGGCAGTCCATGGTATAGTAAATATTCTTCTCCAACTCCGTAATTCATGCATCAATTCTTCTTTAGTCTTCCTTATTCATTGTCCAGCATTCACATGCATATGAGGCAATTGAAAAGACAATGGCTTAGGTCAGGCACACCTTATTCTTCAAAGTGGCATCTTTTAAGAGTTCTTTTGCAAGAGATTTGCCCAATGCAGTATGTCATTTGACTTCTTGACTGTTGCTCCCACACTTGTTTATTGTGGATCAAGTAAAATGAAATCTTTGACAACTTCAATCTTTTCTCCATTGATCATGATGTTGCTTATTGGTCCAGTTGTGAGGATTTTTTTTGTGTGTTGAAATATAATCCATACTGAAGTCCGTGTCTTTGATCTTCTTCAGAAAGTACTTCAAAACTTCTTCACTTTCAGCAAGCAAGGTTGTGTCATCTGCATATCATAGGTTGTTAATGAGGCCTCCTCCAGGCCTGATGCTGTATTCTGCATATGGTCCATCTTCTCAGATTATTTGCTCAGCATGAACCCCAAAACCAAACTCGCTGCCATTGAGTCATTTCTGACTCATAGCAACCCCTCCCTGCATTTCTGAGGCAGTATCTCTATGGAAGTTGATTGCCTAATCTTCCTTCTGAGGAGTGGCTGGTGGGTTTGAACCACTAGCCTTCTGGTTAGCAGTCAAAATGCCTTAGGCACTATGCCACCAGAGATTTTCTGATAGGTAGAGAATACGATATTACAAAATTGTTTAAGAGTTTAGAAGAATTTCTTTTTAGTGATAATACACAGCAAAACCCATTCCCATTCCAGTTTCTGTACATAATTACTAGTGACATTGGCTACATTCTTTACATTGTCTCAACATTTTCATTAATTCTTTTCTATTTGTTTTACTCCTGTTAACTTAAACTGCCTACCCCCAAACCTTCTCATCTATGCTTTAAAATAGTTGTTGACCATTGGGTCTTCTATAGATAATTTTTTTGAGTATTTTATTGTGTTTTAGGTGAACATTTACACAGCAGATTAGGTTTCCTTTTAATAATTTTTTTAGTTCTGTGGCGTTGGTTACAATTTTTGCAGTGTGTCAGCATTCTCATTATTTCCATTCTGTTTGTTCTGTTTCCATTTATTTAGCTTCCCTACATCTCCTTGGCTTCTCATCTTTGCTTTGGATAAATGTTGACCTTTTGGTCTCATAACTTGATTGTTTAAGGATGCACATTCCTCCTGAGTGAAATTATTTATTTTATAAATCAATCTATTATTTAGCTAAAAGGAGAACTCAAGGGGTGGCTTTAGTTCCAAGTTAGAAGGATATCTCAGGGCAATAGTTTTAGATGTTACTCTAGTCTCTATCAGCTGAGAAAATCTTCTCTCTTTTTTCATGAATTTTTGTTTTGTTTTACATTTTTCTCCCATTCTACCCAGGACCTTCAATTGAGTCCCTGGTCAAAACAGTTGGTAGTGGTAGCCAGGCACCATCTAATTTTCTGGTCTCTGGGTGGAAAAGACTGTGGTTCATGTGGGCTATTATTCCTTTGGTCTAGTTTCTTCTTTTAGTCTTTGGTTTCCTTCATTCTCTTTTGCATCAGATGGGAAGAGACCAGTAGTTGTATCTTAGATGGCCACTCACAAGCTTTTAACACCCCAAATGGTACTCATCAAACTAGAATGCACAATATTATGTTTATGAACTATGTTAAGCCAATTGACTGAGTTGTCCAATGAGACAATGGCCCAAGCTCTTTAACCCAGTAAACCAATTCCATGAGGTATTTGGTTATGTCTAGGAGGTCTCTGTAACTGTGCCCACTATATGATTTATTATATATATGAATATATATGTAGTACACCCAAGCATGTATATATTTGTTTCTACAGATATATATGCCAATGCATGTACTGACATATACACATATACTACACATATACACATATACTTCCTATACATGTATAGCATACATATCTACCTCCATAAGCAAACACATAGTTTTTGGTTGTTTACTGTTGTTGCAGAATTGTGTGTTATAGCATTTACTGTGATTTGCCTTTATTCTTGTGCACCTCTCAGTGTCCTTATTTACATTGGTCAAGATGTGCTGCCTTGCCCCATGTTGTGTATTGCCTTTGCCATCCTCAGAATTAACAATATCTACTGTATGTTGTTGTTGTTGTTATGTGCCGTCGAGTCGGCCCCGACTCATAGCGACCCCTCCTTGGGTTTCCAAGGCCAAGTGATTTTCCCTCCCTCCCCTTCCCAACCCTGGTAACCATCAAAGAGCATTGCTTTTGGTATGTATACCTATTCTTGACTTTTTATAAAAGACCATACATTATTTGTACTTTTGTGATTGACTTATTTCACTCAGCATAATGTTCTCCAGATTCATCCATGTTATAAAATGTTTCATGGACTCATCATTATTTTCTATAGGTGTGATGATGATTATTATTTTTTTAAGAATGCAGTGCTCAAGGGTGAAAGTCTTTACTTTTTGAACTGAACTGTTACTTAATTTAAAGGTGACTTCAAGGAATAGTTTCAATTTAAAGTTCCAAGAGTAACTTGGGGTCATAGTCTAGGGAACTCCTCCAGCCTCAGGAGATCCACTAAGTACAGATTCTTTAAGAACTTGAAGTTCTGAAAATTCAAAAATGATCAGAATTACTGGTCAGATAGAGACTGGTGGGACCCCCAAGACTATGAACTTGGGTTATCCTTCGGGCCTGGAAATGGGCTCACTTCCATGGATTAGGTCTCAGCCCAACAGTAGAAAAACCTACAAGCAGAACACCTACTCCAGGGAGATGTACCCCCCAACCCTGGAGAGATGCACCCCTTAGATCACTCAACCATGATCCAATAGAAGGGCAGCATTCACGTAGAGGGAAAGCTGGTCAGATAGCAGTGCATGGATAAGAAAGGTACAGGGAAGGGATAGTCACAGGAAGAAGGTGGGAGGAGAGATTTTTATAGGTGGGGATTGTAAAGAGGGCCATGAAACTAAATGTCCATGAACTGTTAAGAGTAAAACGCATCTGCTTTGTAAATTTACACACAAATCACAATAAAAAATTTAAAAAAAAAAAAAGATTTGAAGTTCTGTTCCATATTTGTATTCCTTTTTTATCAGGATCCATCTCTTGATGGAACTTCCTGATCCGAAGCACCATTCAGTACTGGTAGCCAGGCATCATCTAGTTCTTCTCGTCTCAAGGTGGTTCATGAAGACAAGTAGTCCAGCAGTTCTCTGATTCTTGGGCTTCCTTCTTTCTCTTTTTTTCTAGACAATTAGTTTTCACAATAGTTGTAATCAGATGACCACCTGTAGAGCTCAGCAGGATTTTTGAGAAGATAAAATACTTTCTGTAAAGTGCTTTGCACAGTAGTTGTTGCAGAATGAACATTCAATAAATATTAGCTTTTATGATTTATATTAATATTACGTAGGATTCTTTTCATTCATTTCTTCCATTCATCTATTCCATTTATCAAAGTCTAGTTTCAATTTATATATTTAATAAAGCTATGAGTTTACCTAAGTGTGTAACTTTGCTTTGATCATGACTATGAGTTTTTTAAGTAGTGTAGTAATTTCCATTGCTTCCTAAATTTTTTTTTTATAATTTTTGTCTCAACAGTAATTTATCAGTATGATTTGACATGTCTAAGCGATTGGTTTAAAAATCATTTAAAAATTAATTTCATGTCATGTGAGCATGTGACTTATAATTTTTCTTTTTTTTTTTTTTGCTTTAGAGAAACTATTACTATTTTTGTTGTAGTCTAATATATGATGATTTTTCTATGAATGAATCGTAAGTATTTGAAAAAAACTTGTATTTCCTATTCTGTGTTAGTGCTCCAGAGTTTTAGTCACTAATTTACCCTTTAAATTCAGTTTTCCAATTATTCTTGTCCTTATTCCTTTTCTATATTATTTTTGTAGACTGTTGTTGTTGTTGTTGTTATGTGCCGTCGAGTCGGCCCCGACTCATAGCAACCCCTCCTTGGGTTTCCGAGGCAGTATCACTACGGAAGTAGGATTGCCCAACCTTCCTTCCGAGGAGTGGCTGGTGGGTTTGAACCGCCAGCCTTCTGGTTAGCAGTCAAGTGCTTTAGCCACTATGCTACCAGAGCTTTAAATTCAGTTTTCCAATTATTCTTGTCCTTATTCCTTTTCTATATTATTTTTGTAGACTAGTACTAGTGTAATAAAATTTCAGTACTGCCTTCATGTTTCTGTTCATATTTCCATTATTGCTAGAAGTATTGCTGAATGACCATGCCTTTTATAATTTAATTATGAATATTATTTCTTTCCTTTGTATATTGACCCCTTTTCTTAAATTTTATGCTTTTTCATTACATTCTCCTTGTTATTAATATTAATCACTATGAATATCTCATTGATACTAATATTACCACCTCTACTTATACCTTCATTGTATTTTTGACTCAGGCATTGCCCATGGACATAATGGTGACTCAGTGGTAGAGATCTCCCCTTCCATGAGGGAGACCTGTATTTGATTCCTGTTCAATGCACTTGTGCACAGCCACCACCTGCTGTCAGTGAAGGCTTGAGTGTTGCTATGGGGTTGAACAGGTTTCAGCAGAGCTTACAGACGAAGACAGAGTAGGAAGAGAGATCCAGTGATCTACTTCCGAAAATCAGCCAATAAAAACCCTATGGATTATAGCAGTGTGATCTTCAACAGATCGTGGAAACAGCACAGGACTAGGAAATACCACATTCCATTGTGCATGGGGTCAGTATGAATTGGGGGCTACTTCAGCAGCAGCACCAGCAACTTTTTTGACAATCCTTTTCTTTAATTTTTTAAAATTATTATTTGATTTTAGGCTTTTCCTCCTATTCAGAATAATAATGGGATTTGGTTTTTAAACCAATCAGAAGGGTTTTTTTCTTTCCCTTTTAATAAGGAAGTTTGTTGTTGTTAGGTGCCGTGGACTCGGCTCCAACTCATAGCAACCCCATGAACAACAAAACAACACACTGCCCATTCCTATGCCAGCCTCACAATCCTTGCTACACCTGAGCTGATCGTTGCAGCCACTGTATCAATCCATCTCGCTGGGGGCTTTCCCCTTTTGTGTTGACCCTCCACTTTACCAAGCATGATATCCTTCTCCAAGGAATGGTCCTTTCTGACAACATGACCAAATTAGGTGAGGTGAAGTCTGGCCATTCTTGCTTCCAAGGAGCATTCTGGCTGTACTTCTTCCAGGACAAATTTGTTCCTTCTTTTGGCAGTCCATGGTACTTTCAGCATTCTTTGCCAGCACCACAACTCAAAAGCATCAACTCCTCTTCAGTCTTTTTTATTCATTGTCCAGCTTTCACATGCATATGAGGTGATTGAAAATACTATGACTTGGGTCACTTCAGCACTTGAAAGAGGTCTTTTGCAGCAGATTTGCCCAGTGCAATATGTCATCTGATGTCTTGACTGTTGCTTCCATGGGTGTTGATTGTAGAACCAAGTAATATGAAATCTTTAACAAGTTCAATCTTTTCTCCAGTTATTGTGATGCTGCTTTTTGGTCCAGTTGTAAGGATTTTTGTTTTCTTTATGTTGAGATGTAATCCATACTAAAGACTGTAGCCTTTAATCTTCATCATTAAGTGCTTCAAGTCATCCTTGCTAATTTAAGCAAGCAAAGTTATGTCATCTGCATATCACAGGTTGTTAATGAGTCTTCTTCCAATCATGATGTCATGGTCTTCTTCATATAGTTCAGCTTCATGGACTATTTTTTCGGCATATATATTGAATAAGTATGGTGAAAGGATACAACCCTGATGCACTCCCTTCCTGATTTTAAACCATGCAGTAGCCCTTTGTTCTGTTTGTATGACAGCCTCCTGATCTATGTACAGGTTCCTGATGAGCATAATCAAGTGTTCTGGAATTCCCATTCTTTGTAATGTTATGCACAATTTGTTATGATCCATGGAATTGAAGGCTTTTGCATAGTCAATAAAACACAAGTTAACATCTTTCTGGTATTCTTTGCTTTCAACCAAGAACCATCTGACATCAGCAATGATATCCCTTGTTCCACGTCCTCTTCTGAATCCAGCTTGTATTTCTGGAAGTTGTCTGTCAATATGCTACTGCAACCATTTTTGAATTATCTTCAGCAAGGTCTTACTTGCATGTGATATTAGTGATATTGTTTGGTAATTTCCACATTCTGTAGGATTGCTTTTCTTTGGAATGAGCAAAAATATGAATCTCTTCAGGTCAGTTGGCTAGGTGGTTGTCTTCCAAATTTTTTGGTGTGGATAAGTGAGTGCCTCCAGCATGGCATCCATTTGTTGAAACATCTCACTAGGTATTCTGTCAATTCCTGGAGTCTCATTCTTTGTCAATTCCTTCAGTGCAGCTTCGATTTCTTCCTTCAGTACCATTGGTTCTTGATCATATGCCACCTTCTGAAATGGATAAAGATTGACCAGTTTTTTTTCATACAGTGACTCTGTGTGTTCCCTTACATCTTCTTTTGATGCTTCCTGAATCATTCAATATTTTGCCCATAGAATCTTTCAATATTGCAACTCGAGGCTTAATTTTTTTTTCCTCAGTTCTTTCAGCTTGAGAAATGCTGAGTGTGTTCGTCCCTTTTGGTTTTCTAACTCCAGGTCTTTGTACATTTCATTATAGTAATTGGCTTTGGCTACTCAAGCTGCTCTTTGAAATCTTCTGTTCAGCTCTCTTATCTTGTCATTTCTTCCATTTGCTTTAGTACTGTTCATTCAAGGCCAAGTTTCAGAATCTCTTCTGACATCCATTTTGGTCCTCCTTTCCTGTCTTTTTAATGACCTTTTGCTTTCTTCATGGATTATGTTCTTGATGTCTTCCCACAATACCTCTGGTTTTCAGTCATTGGTGTTCAATGCACAAATCTATTCTTTAGATGGTCTCTAAAATCAGGAGAGATATAATCAAGATCATATTTTGGCTCTTGTGGACTTATTTTAATTGTCTTCAGCTTCATCTTGAACTTTCATATGAGCAACTGGTGGTCTGTTCCACAATCAGCTCCTGGCCTTGTTTTGGCTGAAGATATTGAGCTTCTCCATTGCCTCTTTCCACAGATGTGGTTGATCTGATTTCTGTGTGCTCCATCTGGTGAAGGCCACATATATAGCTGCTGTTTGTGTTTTTGAAAAACAGGTATTTGCAATGAATAAGCCATTGGTCTTTCAAAACTCTATCATGCAATCTCCAGCACTATTTCTATCACCAAGGCCATATTTTCCAACTACTGGTGATTCTTCTTTGTTTCCAACTTTTGCATTCCAATCACCAGTGATAATCAACATATCTTGATTGCATGTTTGCTCAATTTCAGACCGCAGAAGTTGGTAAAAATCTTCAATTTCCTCATCTTTGGCTTTGGTGGTTGGTGTATAAATTTGAATAATAATAATATTAACTGGTCTTTCTTTAAGGCATTTGGATATTATCCTATCACTGACAGCATTATACTTCATGATAGATCTTGAAACATCTTTTGTGATGATGAATGCCATGCCATTCCTCTTCAATTTGTCATTCCCAGCATAGTAGATCAAATGGTTATCTGATTCAAAATGGCAAAAAAATAAATAAATAAAAACGGTCCATTTCAGCTCACTAATGCCTAGAATATCGATCTTTGTGTGTTCCATTTCATTTTTGAAAACTTCCAATTTTCCTAGATTCACACGTCATACATTCCATGTTACTATTATTAATGGTTGTTTGCAGCTGTTTCTTCCCATTTTGAGTTGTGCCACATCAACAAATGGAAGTCCTGAAAACTTTACTCCATCCACATTATTAAGGTCGGCTCTATGCTGAGGAGGCAGCTATTCATAAAGTTTTCTAGGAGTATATCAGACAGTGTTTCACTGCTATTGATAAGGTTTTCACTGGCCAATTCTTTGGGGAATGGAAGTCCCCTTCCTTCTTCTGAGTCTGTCTTAGTCTGGAAGCTCTGCTGAAACCTGTCCACCATGGGTGACCCTGTTGGTATTTGAAATACAGTGGCAGAGCCTCCAGCCTGACAGCAACGCACAAGCCACCACAGTATGACAAAGTGACAGATGAGTGGTGGATAGGGAAGTGTAAATAGTTCATATTTATTATCTTAACCTTTATGTTTTGGATTCCCAATGTTTTTTTAATTTAATCTATATATACTTTTGGCACTTCATACCCCATCCAACTTCTCAAGCGTCAGTCATTCAAACACAGTAATATATTTCAGACATTGATTTTAAATGTTTTTTTAATTTTTGAATTAAAAAATTCATTATCTTTAAATAAATTTTTTAAGTATTTCAATATTTTTAACTGATACCATTGTTGAATTTCAGTTCTTACTTGGAAGTTGGACTGTTGCTTTTAGTCAGTGTAGGAAGGGTGTATGAAAGACATGATAAGAATAAATATAATTTATGCTCCTATTTGAACAAGTGAGAGTTTCCAAGAAGTTAGTGAATAGAAATTGACTCTTAATTATATTAGCATAGAAAATAAAAAAGATATTAATTTTGGATGCTCTTGGAATGACAGTAATTTAGATGTGGTGTGCTAGATTAGTACCATTTATTCCAAACTAGTCACTGGAAATTTTTAGAAGTCATGTGGTCAATAAGATGGTGATCAACTTAGATTAAACAATTCTCATTTTTAAATGAAGCATGTAACTGTAAAGTGATGAAATTGATGTTCTTGCTTAGCTTGTCAACTGATTCTGAAAACAATTCTTATCATGGAATTCAAAAACATTTTTAATTATGATAATACCATTGCATTCATTAGTCAGTATAGCTCTGCTATGTTTTTCAAGACAATTTGAAACTATAGCATGGTACATTTACAATTAAAGAAACGTCTGAAAGATGTCCTTGAGCCCCATGTAGACTCTTCCTTTCTTATGGCTTTAATCATGAAGGCAGAAGACTCCAGTTAAATCTAGCTGCTCTCTTTATTATTATCTGACTCATAATGATCCTATGTTTAACAGAACAAAATGTTGCCTAGTCCTGCGCCATCCTCACAATATTTGGTATGGTCAAGCCCATTGTTGCAGCCATTGTGTAATTCATTGCATGCAGGATCCTCCTCTTTTTCAATGACCCTCTCCTTTACCAAGTATGATGCCCTTCTCTAGGGATTGGCCCCACCTGATAAAATATCCAAAGTAAGGAAGACAAAGTCTCACCATCTTTACTTTTAAGAATTCTGGCTGGACTTCTTCCAAAACAGATTTGTTCATTCTTCTGGCAGTTCATGATATATTCAGTATTCTTTGCCAACACCATAATTCAAATGTGTCAGTTCTTCTTTAGTCTTCCCTATTCATTGTCTCACCACTCATCTATCAGTTTGCCATACTGTGGTGGTTTGTATGTTACTGTGATAATGGAAGCTATTTCACCAATATTTCAAACACCAGCAGGGTCACTCGTGGTGGACATGTTTCAGTGAAGCTTCCAGACTAAGGCAGAGTAAGAAAAAGGACCTGGTGCTCTACTTCTAAAAAAACTGATCAGTGAAAACCTTAAGTATATCCGTGGAACACTGTCAGACATAGTGCTGAAAAATGAGCCCTTCACATTGGAAGGCACCCAAAACACAACTGGAGAAGAGCTGCTGCCTTGAAGTAGAATTGACTTAATGACATGAATGGAATAATATTGAGTAGTATGAAGTAAGAATCTAGGAAAATTGGAGGTCATAAAAAATGAAATGGAATGCATAAAGATCAATATCCTAGTCATTAGTGAGCTGAAATGGACTGGTATTGGGCATTTTGAATTGGACAATCATATAGTCTACTATGCCGGGGATGAAAAGTGAAGAGGAATGGCATCTCATTCAACATCAAAAAAAGAAGACTTCAAGATGTATCCTTGAAGTACAATACTGACAGTAATAGGATACTGTCCCTATGCCTACAAGAAATATCAGTTAATACAACTATTATTCAAATTTACTCGCCACCACAAATGTCAATGATAATGAAATGGAAGATTTTTACCAACTTTTGCAGTCCAAAAATAATAAAACATGCAATAAAGATGCATTGATAATTACTGGTGATTGAAAAATGAAAACTAGAAATAAATAAGGATCACTAGTTGGAATATATAGTCTTGGTGATAGAAACAATGCAGGAGATTGCGTCATAGAATTTTACAAGACCAATGATATATTCATTGCAAATACTTTTTTTTAAACAACATAAATGGTGACTATATATCTCACCAGATGTATGATGCAGGATCAATTGACTACATCTGTGGGAAAAGATGATGGAGATGCTCAATATCACCAGTCAAAACAAGGCCAGTGGCCAGCGGTGGAATAGACTATCAGTTGTGCATATGCAAGTTCTACTGGAAGCTAAGGAAGATTAAAACAAGTTCATGAGAGTCAAACTATGAGCTTGAGTATATTCCACCTGAATTTAGAGACCATCTCAAGAATAGCTTTTATGTATTGAATACTAATGACCAAAGACCACATAAGTTGTGAGATAATATCAAGGATATCATACAAGAAGAAAGCAAAAGGTCGGTACAAAGACAGAAAAGAAAGAAAAGATAAAAATGGATGTCAAAAGAGACTCTAAAACATGCTCTTAAATATAGAGTTGTTGAAACAAATGGAAGAAATGATAAATTAAAGAGCTGAACAGAACATTTCAAAGGGAAGCTTGAGAAGACAAAGCAAGGTGTTATAATGAAATGTGCAAAGACCTGGAGTTAGAAAACCAAACGGGAAGAACACACTTGTCATTTCTCAAGCTGAAAGAACTGAAGAAAAAATTTAATCCTTGAAGTGCAAAATATTGAATGATGCAGGAAGCATCAAGGTAAGATTCTTTTTGGTACAGTAATTCTGTACCAAAAAGTATTCAACCATTTCATTGATCAAGAACCAATGGTATTGAAGAAAAAAACAAAACTGCACTGAAGGCATTAGTGACAAACAAGGGTCCAAGAATTGACGGAATAAAAATGAGATGTTTTTAAAAATGAATGCAACACTGAAGTGTTTATTCATCTATGCCAAGGAATTTGGAAGACAGCTACCTGGTCGACTGACTGGAAGAGATCCATATTTGGGCCCATTTCATAGAATGATGATCCAACAGAATGCAGAAATTATCAAACAATGTCATTAATGTAACACACAAATAAAATTTTGCTGAAGACAATTCAAAAATTGTTGCAGCAGTACATAGACAGGGAACTGCCAGAAATTCAATCAAGATTCAGAAGAGGATGTGGAATGAGGAATATCATTGCTGATATCTTATGGATCTTGGCTGAAAGCAGAGAATACCAGAAAGATGTTTGTTTACCTGTATGTTATTGACTATGCAAAGGCATTTGACCATGTGGATCATAACAAATTAAGGATAACATTGTGAAGAATGGGAATTATAGAACATTTAATTATGCTCATGAGTAACTTGTACATAGATCAAAAGGCAGCTGTTGGAACAGAGCAAGGGGATACTGTGTGGTTTAAAATCAGAAAGGGAATGCATCAGGGTTGTATACTTTCATCATACTTACTCAATCTGTCTGCTGAGCAAATAATTTGAGAAACTGGACTGTATGAAGAACGTAGCATCAGGATCGGAGGAAGATTCATTAACAACCTACAACATGCAGATGAAACAACCTTGCTTGCTAAAAATGAAGAAGACTTGAAGAACTTACCAATGAAGTTCAAAGACTATAGCCTTCAATATGGATTACCCTTCAACATAGAGAAAACAAAACTACTCACAACTGGATAAATAAGCAACAATATGATAGGTGGATAAAAGATTAAAGTGTCAAAGATTTCATTTTAGTTGGATACAAAATCAATGCTCATGAAAGCAGCAGTCAAAAAATCAAACAACTTTATTTCATTGTCAAGTCTATTGCAAAAGACTTCGTGAAAATGTTAAAAAGTAAAGATATCATTTTGAAGACTAAGGTGCATCTCCACCACTCATCTGTCAGTTTGTCATACTGCGTTGGCTTGCATGTTGCTGTGAGGCTGGAGCTATGCCATCAGTATTTCAAATACCAGCAGGGTCAACCATGGTGGACAGGTTTCAGTGGAGCTTCTAGCTAAGATGGACTGGGAAAAAGGACAGAGTCATCCACTTCTGAAAAATTGGCTAGTGAAAACCTTATGAATACCAATGAAACACTGTCTATTATATTACTGGAAAACTTTATGAATAGTAGTGAAACATCGACTGATAGAACTGCCTCCTCAAAATAGAATTGACCTTAATGACATGGATGGAGTAAAGCTGTCGGGACCTTCATTTGCTGATGGGGTCCCTCAAAACGGGAAGAAATAGCTGCAAACATTCATTAATAATGGGAAAATAGTGTACGAGTAGGAATCTATGAAAATTGGAAGTTATCAATAATGAAATGGAATGGATAAAGATCCATATCCTAGGCATTAGTGAGCTGAAATGGACTGGTATTGGTCATTTTGAATCACATAGTATACTATACTGGGAATGACAAATTAAAAAAGAATGGAGTTGCATTCATTGTCAAAAAGAATGTTTCAACATCTATCCTGAAGCACAATGCTGTCAGTGATAGGATAATATCCATCCACTTACAAGGAACACCAGTTATTACTGCTGTTATTCAAATTTATGCACAAACCACTAAAGCTAAGATGAAGAAATTGAAGCTTTTTACCAACTTCTGTAGTCTGAAATTGACCAAAAATGCAATCAAGATACATTGATAATTACTGATGATTGGAATGTGAAAATTGGAAACAAAGAAGAATCATCAGTAGTTGGAAAATATGGCTTTGGTAATAGAAATGGCACTGGAGATTGCATGATAGAATTTTGCAAGACCAACACATATTCATTACAAATATCTTTTTTCAACAACACAAATGGTGCCTATACACCTGGACCTCTCCAGAGAGAATACACAGGAATCAAATTGACTACATCTGTGGAAAGAAGCAATGGAGAAGCTCAATATCATCAGTCAAAACATGGCCAGGAGCTGACTGTGGAACTGACTATCAGTTGTTCATATGCAAGTTCAAGTTGAAGCTGAAGAAAATTAAGTCCATGAGAACCAAAATACAATCTTGATTATATTCCATCTGAATTTTAGAGACCATCTGAAGAATACATTTGATGCATGAAACACCGAAGACCTAAGACCAGATGAGTTGTGGGATGACATCAAGAACATCATACACAAAGAAAGCAAAAAGTCTTTTAAAAGATAGAAAAGAAAAAAAGACCAAAATGGATGTCAGAAGAGACTCTGAAATTAGCTCTTGAACATAGAGTAGCTAAAGTGAATGGAAGAAATGATGAGATAAAAGAGCTGAACAGAATTTCAAAGAGCAGCTCGAGAAGACAAAGTCAATTATTATAATGAAATGTGCAAAGATCTGGAGTTAGAAAACCAAAAGGGAAGATCACATTAGGCATTTCTCAAACTGAAAGAACTGAAGAAAAATTCAAGCCTTGAATTACAATATTGAAGTATTCTATGGGCAAAACATTTAATGATACAGAAAGCATAAAAGAAGATGGAAACAACATACAGAGTCACTATCCCAAAAAGAATTGATTGACATTCAGCTATTTCAGGACATAATATATGATCAAGAACTGATGGTAGCCAGAGCTGGCAAGATGGTGGACTATGCAGAAAGACTGTGCAGACCCTCTTCAACAAAGAAAAGGGAAACCAATTAACACAGACACAGAAGATAATCCTGGACCCCTGAGCCTTGAAGGGAAGGATATAG
>NW_006921932.1:3261232-3288455 GCF_000298275.1 Orycteropus afer afer
ACTATGGGGAGGAAGTGGAAGGGGAGCTGTTGCATTGTGGTAAACTGTGGTCAATGACGTGAGACAAAGTATATGTGAACTGCTGTATGGAAAGTGAATCTGCTCTGTAAATCTTCACCCAAATCACAATTAAAAAAAGAAGAAAAAGAAGAAGAAGAACTGATGGCAGTGAAGAAATAAGTCCAGGCTGCACTGAAGGAAGTGGTGAAAAACAAGGCTTCAGGTATTGATGGAATACCCTTTGAGATGTTCAACAAACAAATGCCATGCTAGAGGTGCTTACGTTTTTATGCCAAGAAATTTGGAAGACCCCTACTTGCCCAGCTGACTGGAAAAAATTCCTATTTGTTCCTGTTTCAGAGAAAGTAAATCCTACAGAATGTGGAAATTATCAAAAAATACTAATATCACATGCAAGTAAAATTTTGCTGAAGATAATTCAAAAACAGTTGTAGCAGTAAATTGACAAGGAACTTCCAGAAACTGAAGCTAGAGTCAGAAAGGACATGTAACAAGGGATATCATTGTTGATATCAGATGGATTTGACTGTAAGCAAAGAATTCAAGAAAGATGTTTACCTGTGTTGTATTAACTACAGAAAGACCTTTTGACTGTATGGATCGTAACAGATTGTGGATAACATTGCGAAAAATGAGAATTCCATAACACTTAATTATGTTCATGAGGAACCTGTACGTAGACCAAGAGACTGCGGTTCGAACAGAACAAGGGTAAACTGCATGTTTAAAATCAGGAAGGGTGTGCATCATGGTTGTATCCTTCCACCATACTGATTCAATCTGTATGCTGAGCAAATACTACAGGAAGCTGGACTATATGAAGAAGAATGCAGCATCAGGATTGGAAGAAAACTCCTTAACAACCTGTGATATGCAGATGTCACAACCCTGCTTGCTGAAAGTGAAGATGACTTGAAGCACTTACTAATGAAGATCAAAGACTACAGTCTTCAGTATGGATTACACCTATAGTAAAGAAAACAAAAATCCTCACAACTGGACCAAAAAGCAGCATCACAATAAATGGAGAAAAGATTGAAGTTGTCAGGGATTTCATTTTACTTGGATCCATGACCAATACCCCTGGAAACAGCAGTCAAGAAATCAGATGTCCTATTGCACTGAGCAAACCTGCTGCAAAAGACCTCTTTAAAGTGTTAAAAAGTAAAGATGTCACTTTGAAGACTAAAGTGCACCTGACCCAAGCCACGGTATTTTCAATCACCTAATATGCATGTGCTAACCAGAAGACTGGCGGATCAAACCCACCAGCCACTCCTTGGAAGGAGGGTTGGGCAATCTACTTCCGTAGTGATACCGCCTCGGAAACCCAAGGAAGGGTCGCTATGAGTTGGGGCTGGCTCCAAGGCAGTGAGTTTGGTTTTTGGTTTATTATGCATGTGAAAGCTTGATAATAAATAAGGAAGACTGAAGAAGAGTTGATGACTTTGAATCGTGGTGTTGGCAAAGAATACTGAAAATACTGTAGACTACCAGAAGAATGAACACATCTGTCCTGGAAAAAGTGCAGTCAGAATGATCCTGAGAAGTGAGAATGGCCAGACTTCATCTCACTTACTTTGGTCATGTTGTCAGAGGAGACCATTTCCTGGAGAAGGATATTTTGCTTGGTAGAGGGTCAGCAAAAAAGGGGAAGTCCCTCAAGGTGATGGACTGACACAGTGGCTGCAACAATGGGCTCTAGCTAGCAAGGATTCTGAGTTTGGCACAGGATTGAGCAATGTTTCGTTCTGTTGTGCATAAGGTTGCCATGAGTCAGAGCCGACTCACCACCATCTAAAAACAAGATGTGCTTGTCTCACGCTATGGTATTTTCAGCCACTTCATTTGCATAGTAAAGCTGAACAATGACTAAGGAAGACTGAAGAAGAATTGATGCCTTTGAATATTGGTGTTGGTGAAGAATATTGAATACACCACGGACTGACAAAAGAATGAACACATATATTTTGGAAGCCACAGTGCTCCATGGAAACGAAGATGACAAAACTTCACCTCATGTGTTTCAGACATGTTATCAGGAAGGACAAGTCCCTTGAGAAGGACATAATGCTTGGTAAAGTAGAGGGTCAGTGAAAAAGAGTTGGACTGACACAGTGGCTGCAACAGTGGGCTCAAACATAGCAAGGAATGAGAGGATTGTTCAGGATTGGGCAGTGTTTTGTTCTGCTGTACAGAGCCAATTCAATAGCACCTGTCAACAACAACATTCATTGTCCAACTTTTGCTTGGATCAGGTGCACCTAAGTCATCAAAGTAACATCTTTGCTTTTTAAAATTATTAGGAGTTTTTTTTTTTTTTTTTTTTTTTTTAGGATTTGGGTGAAGATTTACAGAGTAAATTCACTTTTCATACAGCAGTTCACATATACTTTGTCTCATGTCGCTGACCAAAATTTACAATGCAGCAGCTCCCCTCCCACTTCCTCCCCATAGTTACCTCCTCCCAGTGTCCATCCCTTCATACTCTTCTGCACCCTGAGCTATCTCCCTGTGCATAAGCAGCCCTTCCTTCTCCTATGATTGTTCTCTCCAGGGTGTGTGTCTACTTGAGGTAAATGTTTAACTCACATGCCTGTACTTTGTTTGGCTGGAAACCACAGTTGTGGGTTCAATCCCAGACCTGAAGGGCAGCTAGGGGCCACAGTCCCAGTGGTTACACCAGGCTCCCTTGGACCAGCAAACCTGGTCCCCACCTTCTTTTTTTTTTTTTTGCCTCCAAATGATTTTGAGTTTTGTTCCACATTGTTCTTCCTCTTTATGCAGGATCTCCTACATCCCTTCCAAGTGGATGGCAGTGGTAGCTGGGCACCATCTAGTTCTTCTGATCTCATAGTTGTATAGGTTGCAGATCGGATGGTGTACCAGTCGCTAGGACTGATTGTTTCCATTAATTTTGGTTTTCTTCTTTCTTCTTGATGAGGAGAGACCCATTGTTGCATCTAGATGGCAGCTTCCTAGCTTTTAAGGTCCCAGTTGCTACTCGCCAAGGTAGTAGGTGGAATAATGTTTTGTATAGTATGTTATGCCAGTTGAGCTTGATGTCCCCTGCGACCACGGTCCCAAGCCCGCAGGATCAACCACTCGGTCCCCCTGGGTAGCTGGCCGTGACCAAGCAACGACCACAACCCTGCCTTAGGAGATTTTTTGCAGACTACTTGCCCATCATTTGGTTTCCTGAGTGCTGGTTCCATGGATGTTGATTGTGGATCCAAGTAAAATGAAGGCTTTGACAACTACAATATTTTGCTCTGTTTATTATGATGTTGCTTACTGGCCCAGTTATGAGGATTTGTGTTTACTTATGTTGAGGTGTAATCCATACTGAAGGCTGTAGTCTTTGATCTTCGTTAGTAAGTGCCTCGCATCCTCTTCATTCTCAGCAAACAAGGTTGTGTCAATTCCATAACACTGTTCTGGCTATAGAATATAAGTAACCAGTTGCTACCTCATCTTTCACTATCTATTACTCCAGACCTTTCTTTAGTGATCCATCATCCAATCCTGGGTTAGATCATGCTGAAACAATAAAAACATGGACATTTTACGCAACATTCCTTCACTATGCTCCATGCCTTCACCTTTGGAGTCCTCCTTGAGTAGTATTGCAGCCCAGAACCAATGATTTGTAAGTCTAATGTTATACTGCCATCTACTGGACATAGTTCAAATACTGACTTGGAGATTGTATGTTGGTCTCCCTTCCATGATCTCTGGCAGTGAAGAATGCCAGGAATTAGAAGTAAGGAAAAGATGATTCACATTCTTGTCAGGTGGCTGGAAGTAAAAGAACATTCATTCATAGACACACCTAAACTTACTTCAAGAATCTTGGAGATATTTGGTTAGGATAACTACTTTAAAAGACTGAACTCCTGCTAGTAGTTCATGGCTAGGCTCAGAGGGAATGTTAAGTTCATTTGTACTCTCAGGTTATCTCTAAGTTATCCTTGTTAGAGCTACGTGTCATGAGCTAAATTATTAAATCGAAAACAAGGCTAAAAAATCATAAGTAAAGAGTCATCATATTTTATATAAATAAAACATACAGGAAAAATATCTGAAAAAATATATATACTGAAATAGAATTTCCATTCTTATCCTGTTTGGATTAAACAGTTTTTTTCCATGAATATGGATTCATTTTAGAACCAGAAAAAAAGTTATTTTATGCTGAAATTTGAAAAAAGAATAACAAATATGGGTTCTTATAGACATTTTTCTTAGGATACTTATCACCTGTGGTGGCATAGTGCCTAAGACATTTGACTGCTAACCAAAAGGCTGGAGGTTCAAACCCACCAGCCACTCCTTGGAAGGAAGATTGGGCATCTACTTCCATAGTGATACCATCTCGGAAACCCAAGGAGGGGTCACAATGAGTTGGATCCCACGACAGCAGTGAGTTGTATTTTTTTGTTTTGTTTTGTTTACTCACATTTGGGTAGCCTTCTTAGTACTTTACAAACTTGAGCATGTTGGAACACTTGGTAAAACATAGATTGCATGACCCCATCCCTTATTTTTCCAATTGATTAGGTCTGGGGTGGGCCTGAGTATTTACATTTCTAACAAGTTTCCAGGTGATGGGAACTCTGTTGTCCTGGAGCTACAGTTGTGAACAATGACCCTATTTTGTAAACTTTCTAAGATGAAGAAGATATAGTGTCAGAGTTTATTGATCTCACTTATTCCTATATACTTGGAGAGAAGTTGAGGATATATATATTTTTTCTATTTCTATCCTTCTCATCACCACACAGTGTATGCTAATTTTTCTTCTTAAAGAAGCTATATATAGAAACTATATAGTCCCAGGTGTTCCTTATGACATAGTGCCTTTTCAAGAAAATGGCCCAAACCAAGATGGTTGGTTGGTTTATTTTCCTCTAAGTGTTTCTGGTAAGGAGCTCTGGTGACATAGTGATTAAGGCATTGGGCTGCTAACCAAAATGTAGATAGTTCAAACCCACCAGCTTTTCTGTAGAAGAAAGATGGGGTAGTCTGTTTCTGTAAAGAGTTACAACCTTGGGAAACCAATGGATGTCACTATGAGTCAGAATTGACTTGATGGTAGTGAGTTTGTTTTTTTGGATGGGTTTCTAGTGCTCGTGACACAGTGGCTAAATGAAATAAAAACTGCTACCAGCTGAGGGGACTTCGAAAGATTTGCACACAAGTGAAACCAAAACTCTGAAAGTCAGAGAAGTTCAAAGTGAATGATGGCAAGCTGGTCCAATAATCTTTAAGTCCCAAAACTAAACCTGTTCTTATAGAGTAGATTCAGATTCATAAGTGACCCTATTAGAGAAGCACTGGCCCATAGGTGTTCGAGGCTGTAATCTTTATGAAAGCAGAGCAGCTGGGAGTTCAACCACCCACCTTTTAATTAGCAGCTGACCACTTAACCACTGTGCCACCAGGGTTTTGGGTAAGCCAAGAGGAAAATGGCCCCACATGGGAAGGTTGTGGGCAGGTTTCCAGATCTTAGGGGCTCTAATTCTCAAAACAATCCCCATGAGAGGAAGTTGAGTCCTGGCCTTAGAGGTCAGAACCCTTTCTCATCTCTGGACTCTAGCCATCTAGTGTGCCTTGGACCATTCCCTAACTCTCTCCCTTGTCCCCATTTTTCCTATTGTACGATAACAGGCTGGATCTGAAGCTGCATAAGCCCTGTCAGTCAGCGAGGACTAGAGGCTGGGCCTTTCTGCACTCACACAAGCTGTGCTTCAACTGCTCTACTCTGCCCAGTGGTGTCTTTTGGCCCTACCTCCACCTTATAGTCCTGCACTCTCAATTCCACCTGGGCCACCCTCCTGTAGGAATGAGGGGCCGCTAGGAGCTTAGCAGGGTGGGTATGGAGAGCCTGGAAACTCATGAGCCACCAAATGTACACCCAGTGCCCTGGTGCCCTTATGCCTCCTCTAGGGGCTAGCTAGGTGGAAAGCTGCAGGCAAGAGGACCTGGAACAGGCAGTGATGGGTGAGTACAGGCAGCTGAGGTCAGGAACCCAATTTCTCCCTATACCCACCCTCTCCACTGTTCTTACTGGCAGAATCCCAGGAATCAAAGTCCAACCTGTCTCTGGCTGTAGCTATGGCTGGAGTAAGAGAGAGAGTTAGGGATCCCCAGAGCAAGTGGGGCAGACCAGGGGTTAAGCGAGCATTGGGGTGCCATAGTTACTGTTGTTAGGGAGACCCTTGGCACACTGTTGTTTCCTCTTTTTATAGGTGATATACCTGCAACCATACTCAAAGTCATACAGCTCTAGGGAACCAAGCCCATCCCGAATGTGGGACTCAGAATCATTGCCCTTAACCATGACTGATGTCCTTGTTTATCATCAGAGCTCTAGTTCTGTGTAGAGGCATCTCCAAGCCTGCCAAACCTCCTGAGGGCCAAGCACTTTTGGCATCTCTATCCCTCCTGCTTTCATCCTGATGCCCTTATGAAGCTGAGTCACTGGCCCCATTTACAGTTAAGGAAACTGAAGGTCCAAGAAGTCACAGTGTGCTTGCCTTCCTCAAGGCTGTGACATGGTCCAGTTACAGGTTTGAACACAGGTCAGACCCCAAAGGCTGTGCTTTTGCTAAGAGCCCCAAGAAGGTGTCCTCTGAGTCCAGTCTTGATGTCTCGTTCAATGTGGGTGGGGAGTTATGGGCAAGAGCACTCTAGATAGGAGGGTCTTGAAGGTGAACAAGGGCTTGGAATGGTCCCAGGGTGAGGAAGGCGTTAGTGAAGCTGGAGCATGGAGTGAGAGGAGAATGCTGGTGTGTATGTGTGTGTGGGGGGGGGTCAACTAGATCACATCACGCAGGGCTGTGAATGATGAGGGCAGTGGTGTCACTAGTGTTGGTGCCACCCAGTGCGGTAACTCATGGTGTCATTCCCCCATGGACCTCCTCCAGTACCAGACTACACAGAATCCTTTTGTTGTTGTTATTTGCTGTCGAGTCGGCCCCGACTCATAGCGACCCCTCCTTGGGTTTCCGAGGCAGTATCACTACGGAAGTAGGATTGCCCAACCTTCCTTCCGAGGAGTGGCTGGTGGGTTTGAACCGCCAGCCTTCTGGTTAGCAGTCAAGTGCCTTAAGCACTATGTACACAGAATCCTTAGTAATGTTTATTATCAATTTTAATCATAGAAGAATATGTGGTAAATATACTTGTAGATTGCTTAAATATAATATTTCTTAGAATATATGAATACTAACAAAATAGGAGCTCTGGTAGCATAGTGCCTAAGGCACTTGACTGCTAACCAGTCCTCGGAAGGAAGGTTGAGCAATCTACTTCCATAGTGATAATGCCTCGGCAACCCAAGGAGGGGTCGCTATGAGTCAGGTCCAACTCAGTGGCACATAACAACAACAACAACAAAATTGTTTTGTGAAATCTTTCTACATTGAATGACAACATTATTGGTTACATTATTAGTAACTAAGCAATCCTTTTTAGTTTTCCTCTAAACTACTTCATTCTCAAAACTTTATTGATATACTACTTACCACAATGTTGTAGCTAAAACACCAGAAAATTTGACAAAATTAGCGACCATAAAAACACTGGCAGCAACAAAACAACAGCGAGGAGATGAAACCACATGATTCGCAGCATTATTGTGATTGGGTAATAATGATAGCTCTGACCTGAGTACATTAGAAGGCCCCTAAAGTAAGTTAGAATAGTAAGCTGGGCTTGTGAAAAAATGTTTTTTTGTTGTTTTAACTACAGGGGTATTATTAAAATATCATTTATGTTGAAATAGTACACGAAAATTTTAGACAGTGATTTTGATGTTACCCCCTCTAACGGTGTCACCTGGTGTGGTCCATACCCCTCACACCTTCCTAGTGACACCACTGGCTGGGGACAGGAGCCAGAGGCTATTGCAGGTTTGGGGGTGGGGTGGCAAGGGACCCAATCCAGCAGGCTGTCTTATCAGAACCGTAGCATCCCAGAACTGGAGGAAGCTTTGTGGGCACATTATCCACTCTCTACCCAAGCATGGAGCCCTCAAACTCAGCCAGGGATGAGAAGGCTATCTCAGTGAGGTGAGCACACTGGCAGAAAGCCCAGAGCAGGACACTTGTCAAAGCATCCCATTCAGGAGAGCTCAGTGATCTGAGTGAAGGGACCAAAGAAATACTGACCTCCTGCTTATCAGAGTGCTCTGGTACACGTAGCTCTTGTCTGTGTCCAGGCTGATGCAGATGATGCAGCAGCCGCCCACCTGTAGCAGAGAGGAGCTGGGGTTGCAGACCCCTGAGACAAACCCTGTGTGTGTGCATGGAGGCCATGGACATGGTGGAGGCCGGGGAGGAAACGGTGCTTTGGGAGGCCAGGCTGACTCTGGGATTCTCTAAGAAAAACAAAGAGGTCAACTCTCTGAATTGTGTGGGACAACAAAAACCCCAGACTCTGCAAGGCACCCAGGCCAGCTCCCACCTTCTTTTAGAAGCTCCATTCTGGAGCAAGGATTTTAGGCCTCTTTTGTGGGTTGGGAGTAGAGAAGGCTGGCACTGGGAAGGGAAGCTGGAGCAAGGTTGTCAGGCAGAAGAGGTAGGACAGTCTCCTTCTTTTCCTGACCCTCAGGGGACTCCAGGAGAAGGCTCCTAGTGATGATCTCTGTATCAGGGCTGGAGGACCCGGCTGAGTGCACACTGATTGTGTTGGCCAAGTCCTCTCTGCTGAGATAGGGGACATACTTGAGCGCTCACAGACGCAATGGAAGCCGCCATTATACTGGATTCCACAATGGGGATCTGGTGGGTGGATGGAAGGGTCAGCTCTCCCTACAGTGGTCAGACCAGATGAGTGGTACACTGGGCTACACCTATGGTCACAGGCAGCAGTGACTCACACCCATGAGCACATGATAGGCCTGTTCCCAGGGGTGGGAAGGGCACTGCACCCATTGGCAGTGCTCTTCTGCAGTCCAGTGAGTCCTCTGGTTCCTGTGGAGCAGAAGGCACTTAAGGAAATGAGTGGTCCCTGGGAGTCTCAGTCAACATAATGCCCAGCAGGCATCCTGCCCCACAGCAAGAGAGTTTCAGTAAAATTGGAATCTGGTGATGGTCTGCACTACTGATTGAGAAGGAGATGCTCCCTTGTCCTGGGGCTCTCTGGTCTGTAGGTGCTCACTTACATAGCCAGCCAGAACCTGAAGATGATGGCCCTGTGGGTGCACAACACCAAGGATTGATTAGAAGATGCTCTTGGCTATCTTTAGTCCCTTTTGTTTCAGGCATGGAAAGGTTGAGTTGGCCATGTGCTTAACCTTTGCTCCTTTGATGAAAGTCCACATCTTCAAGACAAAGTCATAGCTAGCAGTAGATTTTACGGTGTAGAAAATGTTGGGGTCATCAGGCATCTTCAACTCTAGTTGGAGAGAGGCACAGAGTTGGTCAGCTGTCCTCAACAGGGGACCACAGGCCAGGGAGAGGAAAATTCATGAAGAAAGAAAGAAGATGAGTAATTGCCAGGGACTAGGGGTGGGGAGGAATGGAAAGTGACTTTTTAATGGGTATGGAAATTTCTTTTGGGGTGGTGAAAATGTTTCAGAACTTTATATAGGTAGGTGGTGGTTGCAAAACATTGTAAATATACTAAATGCCACTTAACTGTGTATTTTAGAAAGGCCAACGTGGTGATAATTCTTTATTTACATTTTAAAATATTAAATACGCAACACAGTAAGTTATATGAAACACTTTAAAAAGTCAAGAATACAAGGAAAAAGTTTCTCTCACAGAAAAGCAGAGGGCTCTGGTGCAGTGTTGTCACTGGCATTACCTCAGAAACGGGCACTGGAGCTGTGGGTCTGTCGTTAGAGCTGGCTCTAGGTCCAGAGCTGGTGCTGTAGTTGCGTCTACAGGCGTCTCTGGTTCTAGATCAGGCTCTAATTGCAGCACTGACTCTAATTTTGTCAACCATGCTAGAACTGGTACTAGAATTGGTGCCAGAACTGGTTTTAGCTGTGGAGCTAGCAGTGGAGTTGGGTCCAGCTCCAGAACAGGTGCTAGAGCTAATGCTGGAGCTGACTCTAGGTCGGAAGCTAATGCTAGAGCTGCTCCTGAAGCTGGTTCTACCTCTATGATGAGTACTGATGCTGGTGCTGGAGCCGGCACAGGAGCTAGTGCTAGAGCTGGCAATAGTTCTTAATTTGAAGGCAGAGCTAGGGCAAAAGGGTGCTGGAGCTGGTTTAGGTTCTGAGACTGGCGCTGCTGCTGGAGTTACCTCTAAGTCTGTAGCTGGCTCTAATTCTGTTGTGCTGTTAGGGTGAGTGCTGTAGCTGGCAAAGGAAGTAGTGCTGAAACTGGCTCAAACTATGGAGTTGGTGCTGGTTCTGGTCCTGGAGCTGTCACATAAGCTAGTAGTTGAGATGACTCTAGCTCTAGAGTTGGGCATATAGCTGGAGACAGCAGTTTCTATATCTGGAGAAGATGCTGGATATAGTAGTGTAGAAAGCTGTATCTCTGGAGCTGGTGGCAGAGTTCATACTGGAACTGTTCGAGTTGTGGAATTGGTGCTAGTGCTGTTACTGGAGTAAGTTTCTAGAGTTGGCACTACAGCTGGTTCTGGCTGTGGAGCTGGTGCTAGGGCTGAGGCTAATGCTGGCTGAAGCTCTGAAGCAGATTCTAAAGCTGGTACTGGATCTGGCTTGACTTCTGCAGCTAGTGCTATTGCTAATGCTGAAGCAGACTTTATCTCCGTAGCTTGCTCTGTCTGGAAGTGCTGCTCACTCTGGAACTAATGCTAGAGTTTGTTTTTGAATTCTCTCCTTGGAGCTAGCTGTAGTTTTGTAGTTGGTGCTCGACCTGTTTCTAGTTCTAAAGCTGGTGCTGATTCTAGCTCAGGAGGTGGAGCTGTAGTTCTGTATCTGGTGCTTGACCTAGTTCTAGATTTAAAGCTGGTGCTGGTTGTAGCTCAGGAGCTGGAATTGGTGCCAGAGCTTTATATAGGTCTGGAATTGGTGCTAGGACTGGTACCAGAACTGGGTCGGGTTCTACCCATGGTTTTAGCTCAGGATCTAGTGGTAATTGCAGTTCTGGAGCTGCATCAGAGATGGCCCTAGCTTTATAACGGGTTCTTCATTGTGTGCTAAAGCTGGCTCTTTCAATTTCTACATATGGAATTGATGATGGAGCTAGTTACCTATAACTTGGGCATTGGTGGTAGAGCTATTCCTGTAGGCACTTCTAGATCTGGAGTTTGAGTTAGAGGTGCTGGTAGAGATGGTTTTAGCTTTGGAGCTTCTAGACCTGTCTCTAGCCCTGAAATTGGCACAAGAGCTGATGCTAAAGCTGGCTCTAGACATGAACTGGTACTGGCCCTAACTCTGAAATGGGCAGTAGAGCTGGAGCTAGACCTGCTGCAACTCTGAAGCTTCTGCAAGAGTTGGTGCTGGACACTAGTAACAAAGTTCAACAAGACAGAAAATAACAAATGCTGGCAAGGATGCGGAGAGATTGGGACTCTCAGACATTGCTGGTGGGACTGTAAAATGGTACAACCACTGTGGAAAGCAGTATAGCAATTCCTTTAAAAGTTGGAATTAGAAATACCATTTGACTCAGACATTCCATTACTAGGTATATATACTAAAGAAGTGAGAGCCGTGACAAGAACAGACATATGCACACCAATGTTCATCACAGCATTATTTACAATAGCCAAAAGATGGAAACAACCTAGATTTCCATCAACTGAGGAACGGATAACCAAACTATGGTACATACACACAATGGACTACTACGCAACCCTAAAGAATAAAGAAGAAACTGCAAAACACCATATAATGTGGATGAACTTGGAAGACATTATGCTAAGTGAAATAAGTCAATCACAGAAGGACAAATATTGTATTAGTCCATTATTGTAAAAGTCAAGGAAAGGTTTCTATATGGAAGGAAATTTTCTTTGTTGGTTACCAGGGGTGGGAGGGGAGGGGAGAGAACACTGTTAGATAGGTAGAGATAAGTATTGATTTGGGTGAAGAGAAGGGCAATGTACCAAATGTGAGTGATCAACATGGTGGCACTGAGGAAGAGGAAGACACAGAGAGGTACATGGGAGGTGCAGACAACAAAGATCAACCCTTTTGCACATACAGTACTGCATTGTCTGTGAAGGCAAACATGGATATATGGGTGGATAGATGGGTGGACAGGCTGAACTATTAGGTATGTCTATGAAGTGGGGAGTGTACCCAAGACCATGTATATGGTTGGCAGACAGTGGTTCTACAAGTGTATTTGTATGTTCTATAAGAATTCCCAGGTGTACAGTAGAGCTGACAAGGGACAAGATTGTAGTCACTTTTTGGTCACAGCCAGCTATCCAGAGGGAGCGAGTGGTTGAACCAGTGGGCTCAGGACCGTAGTTGCAGGGGACATCAAGCTCAAATGGCATAACATACTACACAAAACATTGTTCCACCTCCTACTCTGGCAAGTAGCAACTGGGATCTTAAAAGCTTGCAAGCAGCCATCTAGATGCAACGGTGGGTCTCTCTTCATCCTGAGCAAAAAAGAATGAAGAAAACCAAAGATTCATGGAAACAGTTAGTCCTAGTGACTGGTACACCATGCAATCCGCAGCCTCTATGACTATGAGGCCAGAAGAACTAGATGGTGCCCGGCTACCAATGTCAACCACTCGGAGGGGGATCTATGTAGGAGATCCCAGATAGAGAGGGAGAACGATGTGGAACAAAACTCAAAATCTTTTGGAAAATAAAAAGGGGAGGGGACCAGATTTGCTGGTCTGATAGAGCCTAGTGGAACCACTGAGACTATGACCCCTAGTTGCCCTTCAGGGCTGGAATTGAACCCACACCTGTGACTTCCAGCCAAAGAAAAGACAGACATATGAGTTGAACATTTACCTGAGGTAGATACACTTCTTGGAGAGAACAATCATGGGAGAATAGAAGGGCTGTGTATGCACTGGGAGACAGCTTAGGGGGCAGGAGTGCATGGAGGGATGGACACAGGGAAGAGGTAACTATTGGGAGGAAGTAGCAGGGGAGCTGTTGCATTGGGGTAAATTGTAGTCAATGTCTCATGAGACAAAGTGTATGTGAACTGCTGTATGGAAAGTGAATTTGCTCTGTAAACTTTTCACTAAAATCACACACACACACAAAAAAGAGTTGGTGCTGGAGGTGGCTGTAGCTCTGAATCTGGTGCTAGCTTTAGCTCTGTAGTTGGTGATGGAGTTTTCTCTAGCATAAGAGCTGGTCCAAGAGTTAGTGCTGTAGATGACTTTACCCCTGTTGCTGGCTCTAACTCTGAGCCTACTGCTAGCACTAGTGCTTGAGTTGGTTTTAACTCTGAAGATGACTGTAACTCTAGCACTGCTTCTGGAGCTAGTGCTAGAACTGGTGTTGAAGCTGCCTCTAGCTCTGGGCATGACACTAGCTCTACTTCTGGAGAACCAGAGTTAACCAGAGCTTGTTCTAGCTCTCTGACTGATGCTGGATCTTATTCTAGCTCAGTAGTTGGTATGAGAGCTTGTCCTAACATTACCTCTAAGTCTGTAGTTGGCACTAATTCTAGCTCTGGAGTTGGTTTCAGAACTGGCTGTAGCTTGAGAGCCAGTTCAAGATCTGCTGGTGGTAGCTCTGTATCTGTAGATGTCCCTAGCTCTGAGGCTGTTGCTAAAGCTGGATCTATAGTTGACTATAGCTCCAGATGTAGCTCTAACTCTTGTTATGTTGTTGTTGTTATATGCCGTCGAGTCGGCCCCGACTCATAGCGACCCCCCCTTGGGTTTCCGAGGCAGTATCACTACGGAAGTAGGATTGCCCAACCTTTCTTCCGAGGAGTGGCTGGTGGGTTTGAACCGCCAGCCTTCTGGTTAGCAGTCAAGTGCCTTAGCCACTATGCTACCAGAGCTCTAACTCTAGATGGCTCTAACTCTGGCACAGGATCTGTTTCTACAGCTGTAGAGCTGGTTCTATCTGTGGAATGCTTCTAGAGCTAGGGCTAGTATTGGCTTTAGCTCTGGAGTTGATATTGGCTCTAACTCTAAAAATGGCATTGGAACTGTAGCCAGACCTGACCTAACCTCTGCAGCTAATGCAAAAGCTGGTGCTAGAGGTGGCTCTAGCTCTGTATCTGGCTCTATCTTGGAAGGTATTTGTTCTAACTCTGAAGGTGTTGCTGCAGCTGGCACTAGAGCTAACACTGGAGGTAGCTCTTCTCTGAAGCTGGTATTAGAGCTTATTCTACAGCTAGCAATATCTCTAGAGCTGGATTTTCAGCTGGGGCTGGGGCTGGCTCTGGAGTTGCAAGAGGAGAAAAGTTCACTAACATGGTTGCATTTTCTTGTACTTTTCAAAATACAGAAAACATTCCACTGCCATTAAGAAAAGGTGAAGAGCCATGAATTCCAGCCCAGGAGTCTCCAATACTACAGTCCACCAGAAGAGTGGCCTGAGGTTACTGTGATAGTTTATTTTATATGCCAACTTGGCTAGGATATCGTTCCCAGTGGTTTGATTAAACACAAATGTAATTGCTGTCATGGAATTAAATCAGTTGGCCTTCAGTAAAGCAAATTACCTTCTGCAATGTAATCTAATGTAATTACTTTACATCTAATGTAATATATTCCAATCACCTGCCATAATGAAATGTAATGTAATCATCTTCCATAATGTAATATGGTTCAATCAGTTGAGATCATATACTGGTGGAGAATGGATCCTAAACCTATGTAACTAAGACAGTTACTCTGAGCTCTGACTCAACAGAAGCCTCTGGAGGCTTCTCTCTGGATGGGGCAGCCTCATCCCCCTCCTCATATGTGCTGCACATGAATGCAGCCGCAGGCTTCCTCATCCTCTAACTCAGCCTCAGTAAACTCCAGGATGTCCAGCTAGGCAAGAAGAAGGTGGGCACAGCACTCCAAGTTCAAGTCAGGTGTGTTGAGCTGTGTATACATAGCCCACAAGTACCTTGAAGCAGAAAAAGTTGAGAGGCTAACAGAAATCCTTCAAGTACTGCTGTAGCCATGATATCCAGGATGAAGCAGATGGGGTGGGGGTAAGTGGGTGAAGAGCAGAGTCACAGACCTGGCCTTACTTTCACACTGCCCTCCCACAGCACCCCTGCAAATGACTGGGCTCCTGTGTGCCCTTCCACAAGCCAGCCCCACTCAACTCCCTAGCCCCACTCTGTTTGTCCCAGTAGTGGCAGGCCTGGTCACCACACAGGGGCCTGCCAAAGAGCCTCAGTCCCAAGAAGGTTTCAACCAATGGTCTGACCAGCTCTCCCCTTCTTCAAGGAAGCATGACAAACTTCTCTATCTTCCCTGACACCCTCTCTGCTGGAAAGTAAACTCCATGATTCATAGTGTTGCTTTGCTTTGCAATTGTCTCAGAGAAGCTGAGCCACCTTTTTGTTGTTAACTGGTATTTGGATTTGCTTTCCCTGTGTCCTCTATTCAGATTCTTGGTCCTACAGGGGTCTTTCTCCTACTTTGAAATATTTAGGCATTTGCTCTGTGCACAGATCCCAAACTGGGGAGGGAATGGGGTTGCACCATACTCTTCCCCTCCATGTCAGGAGCAGACCAAACCTCACGTAGCACAGAGGGAATATCATGCATTGGATGGTTCTGGGCTGTGTGCCTCATGATTTTGAGAAACCATTTGACAATGATGTGTTCCCTGAGATGGAAAGTTGAAGAGAAATGTATTTAATAGCATTAGCCTCCTGACCTTTGGAGCTAGAAACAACCCTACTAAGCCTAATGATTTTTCTGATATTTCTTCAAATATGAGGAAAGTGACTTTGCACCTGGACAGGGTTGGGGCTGGATAGTCAAGGGGAGAGAGGGAGAAGATGGTGGCTGGGTTCCCTTGGGATGAGGCTGTGGCCCATTTAAGAGGGAAAGCCCTAGGAGGGAGCTTGGCAGAGCCTCCAGCATGGTGTCAGGTCTGTAGGGCCCTCTTTGGCTTTCTCAGGGCCCTGGGTGTGGAGAGCCCACCATGCCTGTACTCACCTTGAGTTATCAACTAATAAGAGAGAGGAACTGAAGCCCTCAATACAACAGCTACAAGAAACTAACTCCTGCCTGTAACATGTGACTGAGCTTGGAAGCAGATCCTCCCTCAGTTAACTTCAGTTGTGACAGCAGCCCTAGACTCCTGAGAGACATTGGGGCACAGGCACCCTGGTAAGCTGTGGCCAGATTCCTGGTCCACAGAAACTGAGATACCAATGTTTATTTTTGTGTGGTGCTAAGTTCTGGGGTGATGTCACAGAGCAGTAGATAACTACTCCAGTCTGTGAACCTCTGGGATCTGGGCCTGCCCTCCTCCCTCTGTCCCATACCTCCTCTTCTCTCATGTTCCTTTTACCCACACTAGCTGCCTTTCTAACCTCCTGCCTGGACAGACTCACTTCTGCCTCTAAGTCTCGGTGCCAGTTGTGCCTTCTCCCTAGTACATTGTCCCCAGACCTGTCCAGGGCTGGCTTTCTCTTGTCATTTTGATCATGGCATCAATTTCACCTCGGTGAGGACTCTTAGACCCTTCCACCTCGTGACTCCCAGCCCTGCTTTATCACCACAATAGCACTTGGTCTTTGCTTTCAGGTAATTTTTTCCCCTATGCTTTTGTCCATTTCTGCTCCAGACGGTGAGCAGGGATCATCACGGGGGCCCTTTTCAGCACCACACCGAGGGCTTAACATAGGCCTAACTCACAGGGTGAATGCTTGGGACCACAGTTGCTGACTGAATTAATCTGAGAATCTAGGATCCCCCTCCCATCTCTGACCAACTGAGATAATGAATATGGATGCTAATGAGGTACAAGTCCAAGACAGGGGGATGTCCAGAATGACCTCTTCTCTGACTCCAGTTGCTCAGTGGGCACCACTAGTAGAAGTGGCTTTCTCCCCTTGGTGGCTAGCACTGTGTCTCTGTCAGGAAAACCACACAAAAACACACATTTTGTTCAAATATCCTTAAAACAACCGTTCTCCCAGGCCCCAAGGAAGCAAAGGAACAATATTGGGAACCTTAGAAACCTTTTCCATCTTTGCCTCCATTGACCCTGGGGTGTCCAGTACACCCACAAGACATCTGCATCACCTGAGGCTCTAATAAGAACTGATCTTGTCTCTACACCCCAACCTCATGGCACAGTGCTCTGCTATCAGAAGTCAGAAGTATACCTCCAGAGGTTAAAACGTATTTTCCAAGAATCTTGCAGCACAGTGGGTCATCAATGGAAAAAAACAAGGCCTTGGGGTCACCCACTCCAAGCACCCCAATTTATAGAGGAAGAGACTGAAGCCTTCTCTCCTGGAGTCATACTCCACATTACGAGAGTCATCTTAATTCTGTGTGTCCAGTGCATGACCCCAGGCTCTGTCCTCTCAAAGTTGCCCTGTGGATGGCTCAGCCCAGGCAGATCCCTGGGAACCCTGGGATGACCCTGCTCATCAGCCTGGCATCTTTCTCCATCCCCATGGAATGGTCCATGGGCATGTTGCTAAGAGACCTGATACCAGTGCTCTATGATAGACCCGCCTTTCTTCATATCACTTCCTTGGTGTCCTCTTCTCTTCTGGCCCCACTTCACGGTCCCCACCTGTCAAGTCAGTGTTGTATGTGCATGTGTGTGCCTGTGCACATGTGCCTATATGCATTTGGGGATGTAGAAAGGGAAACAGCCTCACATGGAAAGATGTTGGGCAGGGGTCCCCATATCTTAGGGGCTTTCATTTCCAAAACAAACCTCATGGGAGTTGAACCCTGGCCCAGGAGACAGGAACCCTTCCTCATCCTCTGGACTCTGCCCACCTCCTGTATCCTGACCGAGTCCCTGCCTTTCTCTTGATTATTGCATTGTACATGAGGGGCTTGAAGAAGAACTGAAGAACTGCATAAGCACAGAATTCAGCTAGGCAGCATGAACAGGGCCCCCAACACTGGCTGAGGTAGGCATGGGGCAGGGCTCTTGGCTGCTCACCAGCACCAGGCCTCCCTAATTTGGGCAGAGGAGGTTAGACCCCACAGTGGGCAGCTACACCTTGTGTCCATGGTTGGGCGTGCACATAGGTCCTGCCAGCCCGCAGACAGTATGTGCTTGTGAGCACCGCCTAGCTGTATAAGTACTCACCAAGCCCCAACTCTGTTTACAATGGTCCCACGCAATCCCAGCCTCCACCAGTGCCAGCTGTGTGCCTCCCCAAATCCCTGGGGTCCTGGGGCCACCAGAGCCACATTCAAGAGGGGCTGCAGGGCACCAGGTAGGCATGGAGGGGCTTGATAATTAGAAGCCCCACCAACCTGGTCTGCTCCCTGGAGCAGCCACTAGGGAAAGCTCGCCCTGCTGTCAGCTACTTCCTGCCCTGGCCTCACCTCTCAGTCTCACTGAGCTGCTCCGTGCACAGGAACCAAGCACCAAAGCACTCCTTGGGTGCCATGCTGTAAATTGTCTCTGACCACTGTAGCATCCGGATCTCAGTGATCACTTCAAATTCCTGGGGCCATAGGGACAAGTGAAAAAGGTATTATCTTAAAGTTTTGGGGTCACCATGAGTCAGAATCAACTTGAGGGCAACTAACAACAACAGCAGTCATTTAATAAACATAGATAATTTACCTCTCTGAACAGTTTTTGGAAATTCAATATGTACTAAAAACCAAAAACCAAACTCACTGCGTGGAGTCAATTGTGACTCATAGCGACCCCTCCTTGGGTTTCCCAGGTGGTATCTCTACAGAAATAGATTGCTCAATCTTCATGTGCACGATTTTAGTTTCAGATATTTTATAGCTGATAGAGAAATGCAGAGCACACTGGTTTCATGGCTTTGGCAAAAAATAACATAACTGATTAGAGAGTCGTGAGAATAATTTTCTGCTTTATTTCCTGATTCTTCTCTGGGACTTGTTAAATGAGGGGAAAGCACGCTTCACTCATCCCTCTGACATCCTCCAAGGCACAGCAGCTGTGTTCCTCCTCGTTTAGATACCTACAGATTCCCTCCAAGTGTCTTTGGATAACAACTCCTAGATAGGAACAAGCCAGATTTTCTACTGTCCTATTCCATTTTGCTGGTAGCATAGTGCCTAAGGCACTTGACTGCTCACCAGAAGGCTGGCGGTTCAAACCCACCAGCCGCTCCTCGGAAGGAAGGTTGGGCAATCCTACTTCCGTAATGATACTGCCTCGGAAACCCAAGGAGGGGTCGCTATGAGTCGGGGCTGACTCGATGGCAAACAACAACAAATTCCGTTTTGCTGTTGTTGATTGTGATCAAAGCTGGAGAGTAATTTATCCAGAAGGATCTTAGTCCAAGATGCACTGAAGTCCTCTGTGTGAAACAGGTCGAAGGTCTGCTGGAGAAATTAATGGCAGAAACAGGTGTCAGGTGCCTTCTGGATATTGATATCTCCTATTTAGAAATGAAAATGGAAGTAAGTGCTGTCATTCAGGCATGAATGAAGAGCGACCCTTTTCAGATATCTCAGAAATCTGAAGATTCCAAGCTTTTCACAAGCATGAGACCAGGAAGTGCTGGAGCATAGCGTCGCCAGGGCCATCAGCCGACCTGGCTACTGAGGATTTCAGTGATTCAGCGGGAGGATCGCGAGGGGGCGCACGGCAAAACACTGAGCACAAAGCTTCCCTCGCTGCACACGAACGGCTGGACGAGGGCGTCTGAACTCTCCTCAATTGACAAACGGGCCCCTCCGACTGTAAGGAAAAGCCTCAGCTCCCAGAGCCAAAGACTGCTGCGCCACGGCTTCCAAGAGACTCGTTTGCAGGCGGACCACTGGCCAGGGAGGGAGATGCCGCTTGGATTCTGGGACCAAGGCGGTGCCGCGTGAATAGTAGGTACGATCATTCATTTCCTGCTCTAGCTGCTAAAGAGGGAGGTTTTCGGCGGCCTCTCTGGAAACTTCTGAGAGCGGGCACAGAACCTCTCGTTTTCTGGACTTTTCCTCTGTTTTATTCTTTAGTTTTTCATATCATGCTTTAGCAAGAATTAGTTTACACTATCCATTTATTGAAGCAGCAGTCAAGAAATCAGACAACGTATTGCACTGGGCCAATTTACTGCAAAGAGATCTCTTTCAAGTGCTGAAGAGCAAAGATGTTTCCTTAGAGATTAAGGTGTGCCTAACCCAAGCCATGGTATTTTCAATCGCCTCGTATGCATGTGAGAGCTGGGCAATGAATAAGGAAAACTGAAGAAGAGTTGATGCTTTTGAGTTGTGGTGCTGACGGAGAATGCTGAAAGTACCATGGACTGCCAAGAGAACTAACAGATCTGTCCTGGAAGAAGGGCAGACGGAATGCTCCTTGGAGGTGAGAATGGCAGGACTTCATCTCACCTACTTTGGTCATGTTGTCAGAAAGGACCATTCCCTGGAGAAGAATAGCATGCTTGGTAAAGTGGAGGGTCAACAAAAAGGGGAAGCCCCTCAACCAGATGGGTTGATGCAGTGGCTGCATGATGGGCTCAGGTCCACCAGGGATTGTGAAGTTGGCAGAGGACCAGGCAGTGTTTCCTTCTGTTGTGCATAGGGTGGACTACAAATCGCAGCATGTTGTAGATTCAGGGTTGTTTCTAGGGAAAAGAAACACATTCAGAGAAAAGGAAAGTTTATATACAACCCAGACATGGATATATGAAATATTGGTACATTCAAGTCAAATGGCAGGAATAGGGCCAGTGCCCTACTGAGAATTAGTAGAACCTGAGGGGAAAGGGAAAATTTGCACCCCCTATATACAGGCTTTAAATATTATTTTTTTATGGTTAACTTTTCCTACAATGTTGAAGTAGTATTAAAGGTGAAATATTTTATTTGTATCAAAATCACTTTCCTTGCTCTAATGGAAGGACTTAGTATTTCAAAATATATCTCTTTGCTTGTCTTCTTTTCAACAGAACTATTATCTTTGATAATTTCTCATGACCTAATTATGATCTTAAGTAATTTTAATCAACTTCAGCTCACTGACATTTCTTCTGCAACAAACATTTTCAAATTTGGATAAGATTTCTTTAAACCAACTGTGGTCGATGACATGAGACAAAGTATATGTGAACTGCTGTATGGAAAGTGAATTTGCTCTGTAAATCTTCACCCAAATCAAAATAATAAATAAATAAATAAAGATTTCTTTCAACCAAAATTTGTGAATCATTTTAGAAGACTCAAATCATGATACTAATTTTATATTACAGGTTATAGATGGTGAGCCCTGCTTAAAACCATTGAAGATGAAATTTCAATAGAATTTAAATCATGAGTCAGGACCAACTTAATGGCAGCTAACAACATTACTGTACACACTTGTCATCTGTGCTCCATTATAATATCTCTGGCCACAAGCATTTCTTATATCAGTACTGTAGTTTTCTAATTTATTAATTTTATAAGCTAGTCTGGTAGCATAGTGGCTAAGGCACTCGACTGCTCACCAGAGGGCTGGTGGTTCAAACCCACCAGCCACTCCTCGGAAGGAAGGTTGGGCAATCCTACTTCCGTAGTGATACTGCCTCGGAAACCCAAGGAGGGGTCGCTATGAGTCGGGCCAACTCGACGGCACATAACAACAACAACAACAGGCCATAGCCAGGTTTTCCTTTCATTTCAAAAAAGCCAATCAATCTTTCTTCTAATAAGATCATGAGGGGGAATCGAGTTGATGTCACCTAACAACAACATTCTGTATTCTTAAGGCTTTTAAAAAAGAGATCTAAATACAAGACTAAGCAACATATTGTTAGGTGCTGTCCACTCAGCTCCAACTCATGGTGACCATATGGACAACAGAATGAAACACTGCCTAGTCCACCATCCTCACAATTCCTGCCATGCTGGAGCTCATCTTTGCAGCCCATGTGTCAATCCATCTCATTGAGAGTCTTCCTCTTTTTCCTCTTTTTCTCCGACCAAGCATGAGATCCTTCTCCAGGGAATGGCCCATTTCTGACAACATGAACAAAGTAGGTGAGATGAAGTCTGGCCATTCTCAATTCCAACAAGCATTCCAGCTACATTTCTTTCAGGACATATTTGTTCATTTTTCTGGCAGTCCATGGTGTTCTCAGTATTCTTCACCAACATTACAATTCAAAGGCATCAACTCTTCTTCAGTCTTTCTTATTTAGTGTCCAGCTTTCGCATGCATATGAGGCAACTGAAAATACCATGGCTTGAGTCAGGCGTACTTTAGCCTTCAAATGGGATCTTTGCTTCTTAACATTTTAAAGAGGTCACTTGCTGCAGATTTGCTCAGTACAATATGACATCTGATTTTTTGACTGCTGCTTCCATAGGTGTTGATTATAGATCAAAGTAAAATGAAATCCCTGACAACTTCACTGTTGTCTCTCTTTATCATGATGTTGTGGAGATTTTCGTGATCTTTATGTTGAGGTGAACTCTACAGAAGACTGTAGTCTTTGATCATCATTAGTAAGCTGCAAGTCATCTTCATTTTTAGCTAGCAAGGTTGTGTCATCTACATATCACAGGTTGTTGATGATTCTTCCTCCAATCCTGATGCCACGTTCTTCTTCATATAGTCCATCTTCTCAGATTACTTGCTCAGCATACAGATTGCATAAGTGTGGTGAAAGGATACAACCCTGATGCACACCCTTTCTGATTTTAAACCATGCAGTATCCCCTTGTTCTGTTTGACCTACAGTCTCTTGGTTCATGTACAGGTTCCTCATGAACATAATTTAAGTGTTCTGGCATTCCCACTCTTCACAATGTTGTCCATAATTTATTATGATCCACACAGTTGAATGCCTTTGCATAGTCAGTAAAACACAGGTATCTTTCTGGTATTCTTTGCTCTCATCCAAGATCCATCTGACATCAGCAATGATATCCCGTGTTCCACATCCTCTTCCGAATCTACCTTGAATTTCTGGAAGTTTCCTGTCAATAAACTATGTAAATGTTTTTTGAATTATCCTCAGCAAAATTTTACTTGCATGTGATATTAATGATACTGTTCAATAATTCTCACATTCTGTTGGATCACCTTTCTTTGGAATAGGCACAAATATGGATCTCTTCCACTCAGTTGGCTGGGTAGTGGTTTTCCAAATTTCTTAGCATAAATGGGTGATTGCCTCCAGTGCTGCATGCATTCACTGAAACATCTCAATGGGTATTCCAACAAGTCATGGTTTTTGTCAGTTCCTTCAGTGCAGTTTGGACTTCTTCCTTCAATACCACTGGTTCTTGATCATATGCTACCTCCTGAAATAGTTAACTGTTGACCTTTTTTTTTTTTTTTTTGGTACAGTGATTTTGTGTATTCCTTCTATCTTTTTTTGATGCTTCCTGCATCATTCAATATTTTACCCACAGAATCAAGACTTAAATTTTACCTTCAGTTCTTCAGTTTGAGAAATCCCAAACATGTTCTTCCCCTTTGATTTTCCAATTCCATGTCTTTGCACATTTCATCATAATACTTTACTTTGTTTTCCTGAGCTGCCCTTTGAAATTTTCTGTTCAGCTCTTTTATTTCATCATTTCTTCCATTTGCTTTAGCTACTCCATGTTCAAGAGCAGGTTTCAGCCTCTTCTAATGTCCATTTTGGTCTTTTCTTCCTTTCCTGTCTTTAATAACCTTTTGCTTTCTTCACATATGATGTTCTTGATGTTATCCCACAAATCCTTTGGTCTTCAGTCATTGGTGTCCAGTGCTTCAAATCTTTTCTCCAGATGGTCTCTAAATTCAGATGGGGTATAATCAAGGTTGTATTTTAGCTGTTGTGGACGTGTTTTAATTTTCTTCAGCTTCAGCTTATACTGGTATATGAGCAATTGATAGTCTTTCCCACAGTCCGCTCCTGGTCTTATTTTGACTGAGGATAGTGAGCTTCTGCATTACCTTTTTCCACAGATGTAGTTGATCTGATTTCCGTGTATTCCATCTGGTGAGGTCCACATGTATAGCCTCTGTTTATGCTATTGGTAACAGGTATTTGCAATGAATAAGTCATTGGCCTTGCAAAATTCTATCATGTGGTCTCTGGCATCATATTTATCATTAAGGCCATATTTTCCAACTACTGATGATTCTTCTTTGTTTCCAACTTTTGCTTTCCAATCACCAGTACTAATCAATACATCTTGATTGCATATCTGGTCAGTTTTAGACTACAGGGTTGGTGAAAACCTTCTATTTTATCATTGTTGGCTTTAGTAGTTGGTGTGTAAATTTGAATAATAGTAGTATTAACTGGTTTTCTTTGTAGGTGTATGGATATTATCCTATCACTGAGGCATTATGCTTCAGTTTAGATCCTGAACTCTTTTTGATGATAAATTTCACACCATTCCTCTTCAATTTAGCATTACTGACATAGTAGATCTTGTGATTGTCCAATTCAAAGTAGCCCAAACCAGTCTATCTCAGTCACTGAGTGCTAGGGTACCGATCTGTATGCATTCCATTTCATTTTTGACAACTTCTAATTTTCCTAGATTCATACTTTGTATGTGCCACATTCTAATTTTTAATGAATGTTTGCAGCTGTTTCTTCCCATTTTGGGCCATACCAGGTATTACCTATATTTAATAAATAATAATAATAAATAAAATTTATGAAATGTACTATAATTTTATAGGAGCTCTGGTAGCATAGTGCCTAAGGCACTTGACTGCTCACCAGAAGGCTGGCGGTTCAAACCCACCAGCCACTCCTTGGAAGGAAGGTTGGGCAATCCTATTTCCATAGTGACACTGCCTCGGAAACCCAAGGAGGGGTCGCTATGAGTCGGGGCCGACTTGACGGCAAACAACAACAACAACACTATAATTTTACTCCTTTTTCCAATAATACTTCTCTGAATGGCCTGCAGTTTGGGGGTCAGCCTTCTTTTCTTCTATGCAGTACAGTCAAATATAAAGTTTATTTTGACTTTCAGCTTTGCTCTCATCGGGCCCACATTACACTGATTTCTGGGGTCAGTCCAATATGAAGACATCAAGCTAAATATCCTCTTAAGAAAAGCTAATAACAGTATCTTTTTATATTGGTAAGAATTAATTTTTAGCTCTTCAAAAATATCTATCTACTTTGTTTTGATAGACCACTTAATTGTCAATTAAGTCACTTGCATGTATAAAGTCATCATAGAAGCTATTCATGTCTATAATGGCCATTCTTCTTAAACACTTTGGAGTGGAATTATGTCAAATGGAGTGCACATGATCCTGAAGATTAAGATTATTTACCTTTCTTTAGAAGTGGACTACGACACTACTACCCACTGACACTGAATCAATTCCAACTCATAGCGATCCTGTAGGACAGAGAAGAACTGTCCTATAGGATTTTGAAGGCTGTAAATCTTTATGGAAACAGACTGCCTCATTTTTCTCCTGGGGAGTGACTGGTGGGTTCAAACCACTGACCTTGTGGTTAGCAGATGAATGCCTTAAACACTGCACTGCCAGAGCACCTTAGCAGAGGACTGATGTTTGAAATATTAACAGAGGAATACATGCATAAAACCTTAATTTACCTGAGTTTTCCAAAGACGGATCAGTAGAAAATATTTATATCTATTTAAAAAATGAGTAACATAGAATATCAGCATTCATCTGAAACACAATAAAATATTTTTAAATGAATAACATAAAAAGGCTACAGACCTCAATCAATGTAGAAACTCACATTCTTCATTAATAATGAATGCATACTGAGACTTTGGTAAGATGGAGGAATAGGTAGACAAGCAACACAGACCTGCTTCAACAAAGAAAAGAAAAACCAATTGACAGAGATACAGATGATAATCCTGGAGCCCTGAGCTTTTAAAGGAACTATACAGAAGTGGATTAGGCACCAACTAGTGGAAAAACCTGAATGAAAACAGTGAATACAGAGATGGTCATCAGCTACTTTCATGGGACCAACAGCCTGAATAGTTCCAAGAGGTTTTGGGACTTGAGAATTGGCCTAAAAAAGATAAGCCCTGGTTAGCAAGGGCTGCAGGGATGACTGTGCTGGTGGCCTATGACTAGGAAGGGAAACAGCAAGGTGGGAGACAACCTGAGCTGTTGACTTTCCACTGTCCGGAGGGCACAGCCATTTTGATTGTTTCCACACGGTAGCTGTTTTAGATATTTAAAGTGACCGAGGGTGCAGCCATATTGGATATTTAAAGTGACCAAGGGCACAGCCAATTTGAATGTTTACAAGTGGCAACCATTTTGGATTTTAAAGTGATAGCATCCTCATTCAGATTCCAGGTACCTAAGAATAGGCTCTGTTTGCCAAGGTCAGCAGGGTCATATGAGAGTCTGACAACAGGAAGGGGACAGGTGAGTGTATAAGTGCTGTCAACTAGTGAATTGGGGAGCACAATACCCTGCTTGCATAAATAATATACAAACAAAGCAAAGAAAATGAAAATTGTGGGCAAGTTACTCCAACATACAAACACCAATTAAATATAAACACAAAAATGTCACAATGCCTTGGAGACAACAGAGCATCACAGTCCACTCAAAGAAGCCAGACAAAGCAGGAGAAACAAGGATATGGACCCAAAACACATCCCTGAGGAAGATGCAGCATTGCAAATCCCTGATGAGGAATTCAAAAGAATTATATTTAGGTATCGTCAACAAATTGAGAGATAGATCAAGGAAAACAAAGAGAAAACCCTAGAATAATTTCAAAAGACAATACAAGAACAAAATGACAAAATAAATGAAAAATTAGAAATGATATAAAATCTACACACAGAAATCCAGAAGATTGATACTAAATTTTCAGAAATAGATAAGACATTGAATGGGCAAAGGAGCAGAATTGAATCAATGGAAGACAGAATTAGTGACATTGAAGACAAACACATGAACCCTTCTTTGGAAAGGGATAAATCAGAAAAAAGAGCAAAACAAAGTGAAGAAAGCCTCAGGTTCATGTGGGACACCACCAAAAGGAATAACCTATGTGTAACTGGAATTCCAGAATAAGAGGACATAAATAAAACCACAGAGAAAATTGTCAAAGATTTGTTGGAAGAGAATTTTCCTGGTCTGATGAAAGATGAGAATATATCCATTCAGGAAATCCAACGAACCCCAAACAGGATAGACCCCAAAAGAAAATCACCAAGACATATCATCATCAAACTCACCAAAACCAAA
>NW_006921932.1:3288976-3291226 GCF_000298275.1 Orycteropus afer afer
CTAAACTTGGGAAGAAAACTATAAATCACAGGGTAACCTCAAAGAAAAATGATAAACCTTCACATCAAAAAAGAGGACCAGCATAAGTATTCAGCAAATACTAAAACAATAGGAATGAAGGAAGTGATAACACAATTCGTAAACAAAATGAGCTCAGCATAGAAAATTATATGGAACAAAGAAATTGATACCACGAAAAGCACATAACACAAATGACAGCAACAAATTCATATTTGCTGATAATTACATATCTGGCAAGGGACTTATCTGTAAGATTTATAGCGGAAGAGTAGATGACCAAACAATGGTACATACACATAATGGAATACTATGCAGTACTAAAGAATAATGTGGAGTCTGCAAAACACCACATAATATGGATGAACTTGGAGGACATTATGCTGAATGAGATAAATCAATCACAGAAGGACAAATCTAGCATTAGTTCATTGTTGTGGAGGGTCAAGGAAAAGTTTATATATGGAGAGAAACTTTGTTGGTTGCCAGGAGTGGGGGGGTTACTGCAAAAAATAATGCATTGACCCATGTCACTTTAGTTTTGTGTATTTCACTGTACATAAATTATATTTCAATAAAATGCATTAAAAAATAATGAATGCATACTGCTTTCTTAGAAAGAGGAGTGTGAAATTTTAGCAATCATTTTTTCTTGTCTTTCATCATCAACATAGAGACAGGCAGAAGAACAAAGCTGGAGCTTTACAGAGTGATGTTCTGTTCAGTACCCAGCTTTCCCTGATTAACCTTAATATCGTTTTTCAGTGAGGTCTCAGGCCTGCAATCACTGAGGACACCAGTTCCTAGAATCAGTCCTTCTCACAAAATAAATTCCACAGAAGGGAGTCTCTTAATGTCTCTATTTTGTTACTGGAATTGAACATTAATAATTAATTTTGTAATGATTGATTAATGATTAAGCTGGGCTAAGGTTCTTACCTACAAGGTGGTGGTACAACAGGTTGTAGAGAACTATTAAATAGCTTTGTAGGCATAATTTCTGGATTTGTCCCTAACTTTGGACAAACTGTTAACTTCTCTAAATTTCAGGCTCCTCATTTGAGAGGGCACCTTGCCTGCAAACCTCATAGGGTTGTTGTGATGGTTGTCTGGGGTAATGTGTGTGAAAGCACTTTAGAGTGATATAGTCCTATACATAATGAATATTTCTATTATTGTCATTGACTCTTTGATCTTGAATCCTAATTCCTAGGTATTCAGGATCTAATCTGGAAAGAGTCTATCCCAATGGAACATTCTACTCAGCTTCTTACAATATCACTTGCTCCAACTTTTACTTGACTTAACCTGGACTCCTATTTTCTCTAGAGCACTTGCTTGAAAGCCACTGATGTGATACTGAACCTATTTTCTCTTCAGAAGAAGTGATTAAACTCTTGTTATTTGAGATATTCCTCCTTTTAAGTTTCCTCATGGAAACATTTTCCATGATAGACAATATGTTAGGCCATAAAGCAAGCCTTAATAAATTTAAAAACATTGAAATAGTGCAAAACATCTTCTCAGATCATAGTGCTATCAAATTAGAAATCAACAATAAGAGGATCAATGGAAAAAGAGTAAACACATGGAAACTGAACAACACCCTCCTTGAGAAAGACTGGGGAAAAGAAGAAATAAAAATTGAAATTCAAAATTCCTTGAATCAAACAAGAATGAAAACATAACACATAAAAATCTTTGGGACACAGGAAAAGCAGTGATCAGAGGCCAATTTTTAGCAATAACTGCACACATCAAAAAAGAAGAAAGAGCCAAAATCAACACTTTAAACCAACATCTCCAACAATTAGAAAAAGCACAGCAAGAAAAGCTTACAGTCACCAGAAGAAAGGATTAAGAAAAATTTGAGCAAAATAAATGAAACAGATATTAGAAGGTCAATAGAAAAAATCAACAAGACCAGAAGTTGGTTTTTTTAAAAGATTATTAAAATTGGCAAACCACTGACAAATTTAACAAAGGAAAAGAGGGAGAGAGTACAAATAACATGAATAAGAGAAGAAATGAGTGACATCACAAAGAATGAACTGAAATAAAAAGGAGAATATCAGGATACTATGAAGAACTGTACTACAACAATTTTGAAAATCTGGAAGAAATGGACAGATTTCTAGAAACACACCACTTACCTAAACTAACACAGACTGATGTGGAAAAGTTGAACAGATCCATAACAAAAGAAGAAATTGAACAGGTCCTAAAAAATTT
>NW_006921932.1:3291742-3294595 GCF_000298275.1 Orycteropus afer afer
GCCAACATTATTCTCAATGGAGAGAGACTGAAACCATTCCCCTTGCGAACAGGAACCAGACAAGGATGCCCTCTATCACCACTTCTATTCCACATTGTACTGGAAGTCCTAGCCAGGGCCAAAAGGCAAGAGAGGGAAATCAAAGCCATCCAAATTGATAAGGAAAAAGTCAAACTATCCCTGTTTGCTGATGATATGATCCTATACTTAGAAAATCCAAAAGACTCAGTCAAAAATCTACTGGACCTAATTGAGAGATTTAGCATTGTGGCAAGCTACAAGATCAACATTCAAAATCAGTTGGATTCCTCTGCACCAGCAAAGAGATTGCTGAAAAAGAAACAAGGAAATCAATACCATTTACAATAGCTACCCAAAATAATAATAATAATAATAAAATAAATACTTGGGAATAAATCTTACCAGGGAAACAAAAGACCTGTACAAAGAAAACTATTTTAAAAATGACTTTAAGAAACCCTAAGAGATCTACATAAATGGAAGAACATCCCATCTTATGGATAGGAAGATTGAACATTGTGAAACTGTCAGTTCTCCCCAAAGCAATATCTACATTCAATGCAATCCCAATCCAGATCCCATCAACATTTTTTAAGGATAAGGAAAAACCGATCACTAACTTTATATGGAAAGGAAAAAGACCTCGAATAAACAAAGCACTATTAAAGAAGAAGAATAAACTAGGAGGTCTCACGCTGCCGGATCTCAAAACCTACTATACAGCCACAGTAGTCAAACTGCCTGGTATTGGTACAATGACAGACACATAGACCAATGGAATAGAATTGAGAACCCAGAAATAGATCCATCAACCTACGGTCAGCTGATCTTTGACAAAGGGCCCAAATCCATTAACTGGGGAAGAGAATATTTGTTTAACAAATGGTGCTGGCACAACTGGATATCCATTTTCAGAATAATGAAATAGTATCTGTACCTCACACCATATACAAAAACGAACTCCAGATGGATCAAAGACTTAAATGTGAAACCTAAAACTATAGAGTTCATCAAGGAAAAACTAGGGGCAAATTTAGGGGGCCTAATATAGGGCATCAATAGATTATCAAGCGTAACCCAAAATGCACAAACAGCGAAGACAAACTAGATGAATGGGACCTTCTGAAAATTAAATTTTTATGTGCTTCCAAAGACTTCTCCAAAAGAGTCGAAAGAGAACCTACAGATTGGGAAAAAATATTTGGCAATGACATCTGACAAGGGACTTATCTCTAGAATTTATAGAAAACTCCTACACTTCAATAACAAAAATACAAATAATCCAATTTAAAGATGGGCAAAAGACATGAATAGACACTTCACCAAGGAGGATATTCAGGAGGCCAACAAACATATGAAAAAATGCTCACAATCATAGCTATTAGAGAGATGCAAATCAAAACAACAATGAGATACCATCTTACCCCAGAACTAGTAGCAAAGTTCAACAAGACAGAAAATAACAAACACTCCCGAGGATGTGGAGAGATTGGGACTCTCATACACTGCTGGTGGGACTGTAAAATGGTACAACCATTGTGGAAAGCAGTATGGCCATTCCTTAAAAAGTTGGACTTAGAAATACCATTTGACCCAGTCACTCCATTACTAGCTATATATCCTAAAGAAGTGAGAGCCGTGACAAGAACAGACATATGCACACCCATGTTCATCACAGCATTATTTACAATAGCACAAAGATGGAAACACCTTAGGTGTCCATCAACTGTGGAATGAATGACCAAACTATGGTACATACACACAATGGAATGCAACCATAAAGAATAACATAGAATCTGCAAAGTACTGCATAATGCACTTGGAGGACATTATGCTGAGTGAAATAAGTCAATCACAAAAGGCCAAATATTCTGTTAGTCCATTATTGTAAAAGTCAAGGAAAGGTTTATCTAAGAAGGAAATTTTCTTTGTTGGTTACCAGGGGTGGGAGGGGAGGGGAGAGGACACTGTTAGATAGGTAGAGATAAGTATTGATTTGGGTGAAGAGAAGGGCAGTGTACCAATGTGAGTGATCAACATGGTGGCACTGAGGAAGAGGAAGACACAGAGAGGTACATGGGAGGTGCAGACAACAAAGATCAACCCTTTTGCACATATAGTACCACATTGTTGGTGAAGGCAAACAAGGGTATACAGGTGGATAGATGGGTGGACAGGCTGAACTATTAGGTATGTCTATGCAGGAGGGAGCGTGTATAGAGTTGGCAGACAATGGTTCTACAAGTGTATTTGTATGTTCTATAAGAATTCCCAGGTGTATAGTAGAGCGACAAGGGACAAAGTTGTAGTAACTTCTTGGTCACAGCCAGCTACCCAGAGGGAGCTAGTAGTTGAACTGGTGGGCTTGGGACCACAGTCACAGGGGACATCAGGCTCAGTTGGCACAACATGCTACACAAAACATTGTTCCATCTCCTACTTTGGCGAGTAGCAAGTGGGATCTTAAAAGCTAGCAAGCTGCCATCTAGATGCAGCGATGGGTCTCTCCCCGTCCAGAGCAAAGAAGAATGAAGAAAACAAAAAATTCATGGAAACAATTAGTCCTAGAGACTGGTGCACTGTGTGATCCACATGCTGTAAGACTATGAGACCAGAACAACTAGATGATGCCTGGTTACCACTGTCAACCACTTGGAAGGGGATCTATGTAGGAGATCCTACATAGATGACAAGATAAAAGAGCTGAACAGAAGATTTCAAAGAGCAGCTCAAGCAGACAAAGCCAATTACTATAATGAAATGTGCAAAGACTTGGAGTTAGGAAAACAAAAGGGAAGAACATGCTCGGCATTTCTCAAGCTGAAAGAACTG
>NW_006921932.1:3295050-3339966 GCF_000298275.1 Orycteropus afer afer
GATTCAGAAGAGGACGTGAAACAAGGGATATCATAGCTGCTGTCAGATGGATCTTGGCTTAAGGCAAAGAACACCAGAAAGATGTTTACTTGTGTTTTACTGATTATGCAAAGGCATTTGATTGTATGGATCATAAAAAATTGTGGATAATATTGAGAAGAATGGGAATTCTAAAACACTTAATTATATTCATGAGGAACCTGTACATTGACCAGGAGGCTGTCATTTGAACAGACCAAGGGAGACATTGCATGGTTTAAAATCAAGAAGGGAGTGCATCAGGGAGTGCATTTCCCCATACTTATTCAATCTACATGCTGAGCAAATAATCTGAGAAGCTGGACTATATGAAGAAAAACATGGCATCAAAATTGGAGGAAGAATCATTAACAACCTGCAACATGCTGACGACACAACTTTGCTTGCTGAAAGTGAGGATGACTTGAGGCTTTTAGCGATGAAGATTGAACTACAGTCTGCAGTATGGATTACATCTCAATATAAAGAAAACAAAACTCCTCACAACTGGGCCAATAAGCAGCATAATGATAAGTGGAGAAAAGACTAAAGTTGTCAAAGAATTCACATTGCTTGGTTCTACAATCAAAGCCAATGGAAGCAGCAGTCAGGACATTAGACAACGTATAGCAGTGAGCAAGTCGGCTGCAAAGGACCTCTTTCAAGTGCTGAGGAGCAAAGATGTCTCCTTGGGGACTAAGGTTGCCTGACACAAGCCACAATATTTTCAATCCCCTCATATGCATGTGAGAGCTGGACAATGAATAAGGAAAACTGATGAAAAGTTGATGCTTTTGAATTGTGGGGCTGGCAAAGAATACTGAAAGTACGATGGACTGTTAAAGAACCAACAGTTCTGTCCTGGAGGAAGTGCAGCCGAAATGCTCCTTGGAAGCGAGAATGGCCAGAGTTCGTCTCACCTTTTTTGTTCGTGTTGTCAGAAGGGATCATTCCCTGGAGAAGGATGTCATGCTTGGTAAGATGGAGGGTCGACAAAAGACGGGAAAGCCTTCAACAAGATGGATTGAAACGGTGGCTGCGACGATGGGCTCAAGTATAGCAAGGATTATGGAACTGGCATAGCATCGGGTGGTGTTTCGTTCTGCTGTGCATAGGGTCGCTATGAGCTGGAAATGACTCGATGTCACCTAACAACAACACCATGAGTCAGAATCAACTTGATGGCAACAGGTTTGCTTTTGGGAAGACCCATTTAAAATGTTAACTACTTGAGGTTTTTTAAGAGCAGTTTTTTAAGTTTATTGTTATTTTAAAATTAAGCTGTATCTGTTTTAATTTATTAAGAAAATGCAAAACTGCAAGCTGCCATTGATATGCAATGATGAGTCTCTCCTTGTCCAGAGCAAAGAAGAATGAAGAAAGCCAAAAATCCATGGAAACAATTAGTCCTAGTGACTGGTATACCATCCGATCTGCAGCCTATATGACTATGAGACCAGAAGAACTAGATGGTGCCTGGCTACCACTGTTAACCACTTGGAAGGGATCTATGTAGGAGATCCCAGATAGATAGGGAGAACAATGTCAAACAACACTCAAAATCATTTGGAGAAAAAAAAGCGGGGGGGGGGGCAAGTTTGCTGGTCTGATAGAGCCTGGTAGAACCACTGAGACTATGAGCCCTAGTTGCCCTTCAGGTCTGGAATTGAACCCATACCCGTGGTTTCCAGCCAAACAAAAGACAGGCATATGAGTTGAACATTTGCCTGGGGTAGATATCCTCCTTGGAGAGAACAATCATGGGAGAAAGAAGGGCTGCTTATGCACAGGGAGACAGCTCAAGGGGCAGGAGTGTATGCAGGGATGGACACAGGGAAGAGGTAACTATGGGGAGAAAGTGGGAGGGGAGCTGTTGCATTGTGGTAAATTGTGGTCAATGTCATGAGACAATTTGTATGAGAACTGCTGTATGGAAAGTGAATTTGCTCTGTAAATTTTCCCCCAAATCACCAAAAAAAAAAAAAATAGTGCAAAGCTAAAGCCTTTTTAGTTTAATGATTTAAAATAGAGGACTAATGTTTAAAGAAAATTTGTGATTATTTTTCATAATCTAAAAGATTTTTTTATTTGCTTATAAGATTGAATTTTAGCTATTAATGTTTTAGTTCTTATTCACAAGAATCAATCTAAAAATGTTTTAAAATTTCCATTTGCTTTACCTACTCTCTGTTCAAGGGCAAGTGTCAGAGTCTCTTCTGTCATCCATTTTGGTCTTCTCGTCTTTTTATTCACCTCTTGCTTTCTTCATGGATGATGTTCTTGATGTCATACCACAGTTCTTATGGTTTTTGGTCATTGGTGTTCAATACATCAAATCTATTCTTTAGATGGTCTCTAAATTCAACAGGAATATATTCAAGATTATATTTTGGCTTTTGTGGACTTGTTTTGATTGTCTTTAACTTCAGGTTGAACTTGCATATGAACAATTGATGGTCTGTTCCACAATCAGCTCTTGCTTTGGTTTTGGCTGAAGATATTGAGCTTTTCCATCACCTCTTGCCACAGATGTAGTCAATCTGATCCCTGTGTGTTCCAACTGGCAAAGTCCTTGTATACAGCCACTTTTGTGTTGCTGAAGATAGGTATTTGCAATGAATAATTTTTGGTTTTACAAAATTCTACCATGCGATTTCCAGCATTATTTCTGTCACCAAGACCAAATTTTCCAACTACTGGTGATTCTTCTTTGTTTTCAACTTTTGCATTCCAGTCACCAGTGATAATTAACACATCCTCATTGCATGTTCAGTGAATTTCAGACTGCAGAAGTTGATATAAATCTTCGAATTCATCATCTTTAGTTTTGGTGGTTGGTGCATAAATTTGAATAATAGCCGTATTAACTGGTCTTCCTTGTAGGCATATGGATATTATCCTATCACTGACAGCACTGTACTTCAGGACAGATCTTGAAACATCCTTTGTGATGATGAATGCCATGCCATTCCTCTTCAAATTGTCATTCCCAGCATAGTAGATCATATTGTTGTCTGATTCAAAATGGCCAAAACCAGTCCATTTCAGCTCACTAATGCCTAGGATATCAATCTTTATGCATTCCATTTCATTTTTAACAATTTCCAATTTCCTAGATCCATACTTCGTGCATTCCATGTTCCGATTATTAATGGATTTTTGTAGCTGTTTCTCCTCAATTTTAGCTGTGCCATGTCAGCAAATGGAAGTCTCGAAAGCTTTGCTTTATCCATATCAATAAGGCTGGTTTTACTCTGATGATGTAGCTCTGTCCCAGTCGTATTTTGAGGGGCTTCTAACCTAAGTGACTCATCTTCCTCCTCTGTAGTGGACAATGTTTCCAGACTATTCGTAAAGTTGTGCAGTAATGTATCAGACAGTGTTTCTCCGCTATTCATAAGGTTTTCCCTGGCCAATTTTTTGAGAATTGGATCGCCTCTTCCTTCCTCCTAGTCTGTCTCAGTCTGCAAGCTGTGCCGAAACCTGTGCACCATGTACACCCAGCTGGGTTTGAAACACCAGTGGCACAGCCTCAAGACTCACAGCAATACATCACCACAGTAGGACAAACTGACAGACAAGTATGTCTCTTTTAGCTGTTGGAAACCTCTCCAACTTCCCCTTACCTGATCCCTGCTGCTGCCTCCTCACTCTGTCCCGGACCCCCTGGTCTTCTTCCTCTTTTTCCCCCTGCTTTCCCACTTTGCTGCTTGTGGGGCGTGGCCTGGGTTCCCTCCCCTCACCTGGATCCCTGTGGCTGACTCCTCGCTCTGCCCCGTCCCCCCTTCTGACTCATAGTGACCCTATAAGGACAGAGTAGAACTGTCCCATGGACTTTCCAAGACTATAGTCTTTAGAAAAGCAGACTCCACATTATTTTCCCAAGGAGTGGCTAGTGGGTTCAAATTGCCGATCTACAATTTAGCAGCCACTATTGCATCACCAGGACTCCTTAAAAGATTGAAAAAGAAAAAAAATATATATTAGCATTATAATTAGAATGGTTACAAAAATCAATTAAATCCACTCTAAGGTTTTTATTCTAAATAGTCCCATTTCTGGCATTACCTAATTGTGTCCCCTTAAAACTAAAGGTGCTGCAACAACAACTATAAATATATATAGAAATAAATACAAAGTTTAAAAAATTTTTTTGTAAACACCAAAATGTGCAAACTAAAATCACTGAAAAGTTAATAAAAAGAAATTTAATTTAAAAATCTATTAAATACATATTTTATTGAAAATTACCTATTTTAAAATATATTTATATCCATGTAAGTTAAAATGGATATAAAAATATTTACATAGATGTAAAAATATTTTAAAACAGGTAGTTTTCTATAAAATAAGTATTAAAAGATACAGCCAAACACAAAACCAAAAATATTATGAAAAATTTTATGAAAATTAACAAAAAATTTTTTAAACAAATTAAAAACTTTTTTACCTTCAAGCTAAGCAAAGACAGGGGAGACGGGTACCTAGTTAAGCCTACAAAAACAAAAATCATTTTTACAGTTAGAAACAAAGGCAAAAATGAAATTTTAAATATAAAATGTTAATGGACATAAACTAACACAAATACAAAAAACAAAAAACCTTAAAAATTTCAAAGACTAAAAATGTATATAAGTAAAATACATAACTAAAATAAAATTGTTAAAACAAATAAAAATTTATAGGCATAAAAGTGGCCTAAGTCAAATTAATAAAACAGAACACAAATCTAAAAATGTTTTAAAATTTCTTAATATTAAAAAAGCAAAGCTCAAATTTTGCCTCAAAAATTTTAAAAAATGTAAAATTAAAAACTAATAAAATAGGTTGGGCAATCTTACTTCTGTAGTGATACTTCCTCGGAAACCCAAGGAGGGGTCGCTATGAGTTGGGGCCGACTGGACAGCAAACAACAACAACAACAATAATTACCAATTATAACATTAAAGTCAAAATAGCCCATAAAAAGGACAATTACAAAAACCAAAACAGTCATTAAAAAATTGAAGTTCTTTTTCTCGGAGACAACCATACACATTGAAGGAAAGAATCACAGGGCCTGTGAGCTTGGGACTGTAGTCTCAGGGGACATCATGCTCAATTAACACAACATACCAAACTCCAAACTCACTGTCATGGAGTCAGATCCGACTCATAGTGACCCCTCCTTGGTTTTCCAAGGCAGTATCACTATGGAAGTAGATTGCCCAACCTTCCTTCTGAAGAGTGGCTGGTAGGTTTGAACCACCAGCCTTCTGGTTAGGAGTCAAATGCCTTAGGCACTACGCCACCAGAGCTCCCTAGCACAACATAATATATAAAAATCTTGTTCTATATCCTACTTTGGTGAGTAGAAACTTGGGTCTTAAAAGCTTTCAAGTGACCATCTAAGACACAACTGTTGGTCTCTTCTCATCTGAAGCAGAGAAGGATGGAGAAAATCAAACTCATTTGGAAACAATTAGTCCAAAGATATGATGGACCACGAGGACCTCAGCCTTCACAACCCTGAGACCAAAAGAACTAGATGGTGCCCAGCTCCCAATGCCAACCACTTGGAAAGGGATCAAAATTAGAGATCCTGGATAGAGTGAGAGGAAAAATGTGGAACAAAATTCAAAAACACAAAACTGATTAGAATTACCTGGCAGATAGAGACTGATGAAACCCAGGTTACTCCCCAGGCCTGGAAACGGAGTCAGTTCTGTGGAATAATTCTCAGCCCAACAGTAGAAAGACCTTCAAGCAGAATACCTACCCCAGAGAGATGTACCTCTTAGATCAATCAATCATGAGACATCAGGACAGCATTTATTTAGAGGAAAAGCTGGACAGACAGGAATTCATAGGTCAGAAGGGCACAGGGAAGGGGTGGTCACAGGGAGGAGATTTTTATGTAATCAGGGCTGTAAAACCAAATGTATGTGAACTGTTCAGAGTAAAACAAATCTGCTTTGTAAATCTCCACCCAAATCACAATAAAAATTAAAAACTAAACAAGTAAGTTAAAAAAAATTAAAGTAATTTTAAATAGATTATCCCATTCTATTATGCTGGAAAATATAAACGCTTATTAATCTTTTTTTATTAATGCTTGTACATATTTTTAAAAACATTCATACATTATAAACCCTAAGTACCAAAACCAAATTATTCTGTTAGCTGCTCAACATCTTTACTGTAACAGCAAAAAAAGAAAAGTTTTCTAACTTTAAATAGATTTTACAGTACCTAAGACTTCCAAATTATAATAAATCTTTTTTTAAAAAAATAAACAAAAGCCAATTATAGCCAAAACTAACCTCAGTTGTTTAAAAGCAGTAAGTTCAATAACAAAAAGACAAATAATCCAATTAAAAAATGTGCAGAGGACATGAGCATAAGACATTTAGCGACCAAATCAAAACAACAATGAGGAATCATCTCACTCCAGCATTAATAGCAAAGTTCAAGAAAATATAAAGCAACAAATCCTGGCGAGAGTGTGGAGAGACTGGAACCCTCCCTCATACACTGCTGGTGAGCTTGTAAAATGGTACAACTGCTATGGAAAATAGTATAATGCTTCCTTATAAAGATGGAAATAGAAATACCAGATGATCCAGCAGTCTCAGTGCTAGGTGTATATCCTACAGAAATATGAGCCGTGACACAAATAGATATATGCACACTCATGTTCATCGTAGCACTGTTCACAATAGCAAAAAGATGAAAACGATCTATATGCCTGTCAAAAGATGAATGGATAAACAAACGGTGGTACATACGCACAATGTTAAATGTTACACAATAGTAAAGAATAATGATGACCCTGAGAAACATCTCATAACATGGATGAACCTGGAAGACATTATGCTGAGTGAAATTAGTGAATCACAAAAGGACGAACGTTGTGTGAGACCACCAACATAAAAAGTCAAGGAAAAGTTTTCACACAGAAAGAAACATTCTTTGGTAGGTATCTGGGGTGTGAGAGGAAGGAAGAATAAATCACTAACTAGAAGACAGATGCATGTTGAAAAATCAATGCCTTTAGCTACAAAACTAATAAAACATTTTAAACTACTAAAAAAATCTTTAAACTTTTTATTAAAGGCATTGTTAAAAAAAAAAGAATCAATTAATACATTTTAAATAAATGGCTTTGTCTTAAAATAAAATGTCTGTTTATGCCAAAATATAAAGAGTAAACTTAAATAAATAAAATAAATTACAATAGACTTTTTAAACAATATTTTAATTACCTTAATTTGTCTATAATAATACATCTAAAAAATCAAATATATAAAAATTTAACATTAAATCAATTTTAATAAATTTATTCTTAAATTTAAAAAACTAACAAATATTTTACTATAAAATGACACATAGATAATATTCTTTTTATTAAAATGGTCATTAAATGATATTTTTTAATAATATAAGATAAAAGCCTTATGTCATAAGCTGATTTATAATAATTAATATTACAAAATGTTACAAAATCTTTTCAACCCTCTGTTATCACATACAATTAAAATTTTATTAAGTCAAAACAGCAAAACATTTTTCTACTGGCCATTTAATCTCTTATAAATTATTATCACGTTCTCTATAAGTATTTTTAAAAATATGATGTTTTATACCTTGCAACACCTTTACCTACTCCTATTTTGACTCAAATTTATTAATTTACCCCTAAAAAAGGTATTAATATTTTACAGTCACTCTGGTGGCAGAGTGCCTAAGGCATTTGACTGCTAACCAGAAGGCTGGTGATTCAAACCCACCAGCCACTCCTCTGAAGGAAGGTTGGGCAATCTACTTCTGTAGTGCTACCGCCTCGAAAACCCAAGGAGGGGTCACTATGAGTCGGATCCGACTCAATGGCAGTGAGTGAGTTTGCTGCCCTTAAAAAAATACACACACACACAAAACCAAACTTACTGCCGTGGAGTCGATCCCAATTCATAACAATTCCTCTTGGGTTTCCAAGGCAATATCTCTACAGAAATAGATTGCCCAATCTTCCTTTCGAGGAGCAGCTGGTGGGTTTGAACCACCAGCCTCTGGTTAGCAGTCAAATGCCTTAGACACTATGCCACCAGCTTTAAAATATAAAAACAAAAGAAATTTACTTCAAATAGTAAAACTACTAAGCATAAATCATAAATAAATTGCTACAAGTGCTCTACAGCTTCTAAAAACCTCACAAAAACCAAGTCAAGCTCACTGCTATCCAGTCGATTTTGACTCATAGCAACCCCCACTGGGTTTCTGAGGTGGCCCTTCCTACCATTTGTCACCTTCCTTCTGCAGAGCAGCAGCTGGTTGGTTTGAATTGCCAATCTTCTGGTTAGCAGTCAAATGCCTTAAGCACTATGCTACGTTGCTATCATAAAATAAAAGTGCCTTTACATTTAAAAATTCAGTTATATGTACTATTTTTATTTAAGATTTTTAAATGTTTATTTAAATATTCATAACAAACTAATATAAATTTAACCATAAACAAAACCATATTCTTTACAAATAAAATTAATTCTAATCAAGGCACATAAAAAAGTCCTAACAAGTTCCTTACCCTTCAGAAATTCGTTAATTTGACCTCTTTTATAAAAGCTTTCTGTTTTCATATTGTGGTAATTATGTTTGTGTGTCAACTTCGCTGAGCCTGGTTGAGTGGCTGGGCAGCTGAATGTAGTTATTCCCCATGGTGAGATTAGTAATTAAGTCCACGGAGGAATCTATTGGAGCAGATGAGTAGCTGCTTCGGGTATGTGGTCTGCTTCCCATCTGTAAGAAACAGCTTTGGAAATGATATCTAGCTTATGGCACGCTTGGACCCTGTATGTAGCCATGTTTTTATTCAGCAGCCTGCCATGCTCTGCCGACCTTGGAACTTTCAGTGGACTTGAATTAATGCCCTGCCTTGTGGTTTGGTAACATTGGGACTGTGCCTTTTTACTTGTCGACTTTGGGCTTGTCAGCCTCAGCAGCCAGCAGCTGTCTGAGTGAAGAAAAGCCTCTAGCTCCAGTGGGCTGGGAGCAGGAGGCAGAGCTGAACCCCAAGGTTGAGGGGCTTTTACCCAGCCCCCTAGAGCCTGGCACTCTGAACTCGGACATCTAGCCTCCTGAACTGTAAGAGAATAAACTCCTGTTTGTTCAAGCCATCCCATTTGTGGTATATTCTTGTCAGAGGGGCACTAGGTAACCAGAATACATATCCACTATTAAGTCAGTAATAAACTCAAATCATACAAAAATACTAACAAATTCTCTTAAGATTACTCAAACAACTGTGACTCATTTGTTAAACTTACAACCCAAATAAAAGTATACAGATTCAAATAGACCAAAAACCACTATCAATTAGTTCATTCAAACACTTTGCACTAAATTTTATTCACCTTCCATTTATCATCACTTATCAATGTGGTTTGGTCCCAAAGTCCAGGTCATTCTGCAAAAACTGGCATTATATGAAATAAGAGGATGATTACACTTTTACATAACTGCCAAACCACCGAGAATTATAGGCCCAGACAAGTTGACACATAACCTTAACCATCACAGCCAGCGTGATTCTCACTTGGCACCTCGCTGTTTGTTACTACTGCTACACGTATGCTGTTAACACTCAAAATAGTCTGGTAGTGGATTTTTTACTGTTGTCATAAATGAAAAATGTCAGATAACAAGATAGTCAATAAGTGAGGGGTAGCTGTGTATATTCTTATTAAATAAAAACTTTCCTTGCAAAAGACTAATGTCATCATAATAGTAAAAAAATATATATATAATGTATTTCCCATTTAATAAATAATAAACAAAAATTTTAATTTAAAAATACCAAGAATGACTAAAAAGACAAATCTTCCAGAGACTTAAGTGTTATCTCTTGGCCATTCTCATTTAAAAAACATAAATTAACACATTACAGAATAAATCACTAAAAGACCTATGCCATTAATCTGTAAGTATTCTTAACATTTCCCTATTAAAAATCATAATGCAATATCATATATGATAAAATATCTTTCACAGGTTTAAGACATTTTTACTGGCCCTCTTTCTAACAAATACTCAGTCCATAAATTGAATCCAAAACATTAACTTTATTAAAAGAGACACTTCCACAAACACACCTGTGTAGTTGGAGCTGTGTGTCAACTTAGCTGGACCCCAGTTCTGTGTGGTTGTTCCCATGATGGGATCGGATGACTATGTTCTGAGTGGCCAATCTGCCCAAGGGGAGTTTCCCTTGGGGTGTGGCCTACTTCCAGGATATCCAGGGACATCCTGGGAAGAGAGACATTCTTTGAGGGATTGGAACCCTGGTGTGCTGACTACAACCTTCCATGAGTGAGCAGCCCACCGCTCGGCCTGGAGATCTTGGATTCGTCTTTTGTTGGAGTCAACAACCAGTGTACTGCCTGCCAGCCTTGAATTTCTTGGCCTCCTGCGCTTGCAGAAGCTAAGGCTGCCACGAGCCCGACGTTTCCTGCAGGGACTTTGGACTTGCCGGCTTCTATACGTTTCTCTAGAGAACCCAATCTAACACAACACCCTTAAACCTAATTTTAATAAACCATACCAAGTTCTTCTGAACTACCCAAACAACAGTTCCACTTCAAAAAATTAAAAGCTCAGTTCACATTTCTCAACCTAGACAGGCTCCAGCAGACTCACCCTTGCCATTCACAAGAAAATTTAAAGTTAAAACTAAATAATATTATTCAAAAATAGTATTTTTATAGTACTTGTTATTTTACTTCACAGTTAAATACTTCTGTTTCTTTAACTTACATAACTAAACAAACAAATTATTAAATATATACTAAAGCTCCACTGACTCCCAAATTAAAATTTCTTTATTAAATTATTCCTTTATCATTTAAAAAATGCCATTAATATACAATATATTCCTTCAAATAAACCCCATATGCCTCTTTTTAAAAAATAATATTTCTTTTTAGATTCAAAGGTCCTAACAATTAAAATTGTAACTAAGCCCACTCAGAAGCATTAGTGTTTTACTTACAATAAAACTAATAAATATAGGCAGCATTGAGGATGAGAAAGACAGAGAGAGTTACATGGGCAGTACAAACAACAAATATGAACCCCTTTGTAAACACAATACTGAGTTGTTAATGAAAGCAAATATGGGTATAGGGACGGATAGATGGGTGAACTAAACAATTATGTATGTCTAAATGGGGAGTGTATCCAAGATCATATACAGGGTTGGCAGAAAATGGGCCTCTCGAAGAGTATGAAGGGATGGACACTGGGAGGAGGTAACTATGGGGAGGAAGTGGGAGGGGATCTGCTGCATTGTAAATTTTGGTCAATGACATGAGACAAAGTATATGTGAACTGCTGTATGAAAAGTGAATTTACTCTGTAAATCTTCACCCAAATCCTAATAAAAAAAAAAAAAAAGAAAAAAAAAAAACTAATAAATATAAGAGTAGTCTATGTCTAATTAACATGTTGTTGTTAGGTGCTGTCAAGTCAATTTCAACTCACAGTGACCCTATGTAAAACTGAATGAAACACTGCCTGGTCTTGCAGCATCCTCTGAATAGTTGCCATGCTTGGGCCCATTGTGGCAGCCATTGGTCAACCCATCTCAATGAGGGTGTTCCCCTTTTTCACTGACCCTCCACTTTACCTACTGTGATATCCTTTCCAAGGACTGATCCCTTTTGACAAGATGACCAAAGTATGAGAGACGAAGTCTGGCCATTCTCACTTCTAGAGAGTACTCTGGCTGTACTTCCTGCAAGACAGATTTGTTTGTTTTTCTGGAAGTTCATGGTATATTCAATATTCTTCACTAACACTAAATCCAAATGCATCAATTCTTCTTTGGTCTTCCTTATTCACTGTCCAGTTCTCACCCTGGAGCTCAATATGGAGCTATTGAAAATACCATGGTTGAGTCAGGTGCACCTTAGTCTTCAAAGTAGCAACTATGCTTTAAAATACTTTAAAGAGGTCTTTTGCATCAGATTTGCCCAATGAAATAGCCTGCCTGTTTGATTTCTTGACTGCTGCTTCCATAGGCGTTGATTGTGCATCCAAGTAAAATGAAATCCTTGACAACCTCAATCTTGTCTCCATTGACTATGATTGGTCCAATTGTGAGGATTTTTGTTTTCTTTATGTTGAGGTGTAATCCATACCTAAGGCTGTAGTCTTTGATCTTGATCAAAAGTGCTTCAAGTCTTCACTTTCAGCAAACAAGGTTGTGTCATCTGCATATTTAGGTTGTTAATGAGTCTTCCTCCAACCCTGATGCTGCATTTTTCTTCATATAGTCCAGCTTCTGATTATTTGCTCAGCATACAGAATGAATAAGTATGCTGAAATGATACAACCCTGATGCACACCTTTCCTGATTGTAAACCATTCAGTATCCCCTTGTTCTGTTCAAGTGACTGCCTCTTGATCTATGTAGTACAGGTTCTTCATGAGCACAGTTAACCATACTGGGATTCCCATTCTTCACAATGTTATCCATAATTTGTTATGATCCACACAGCCTTTGTATAGTCAATAAAACAGAAGTAAACATCTCTCTGGTCTTCTCTGCTTTCAGCCAAGATCCATCTGACATCAGCAATGATATCCCTCATTCCATGTCATCTTCTGAATACAGCTTGAATTTCTGACAGTTCCTTATCAATGTACTGCTGCAACCATGTTTGAATTATCTTCAGCAAAATTTTACTTGTGTGTGATATTAATGATATTATTCAATAGTTTCTGCATTTTATTAGATCACCTAAGGAGCTCTAGTGGCATAGTGGACAAGGCTTTTGGATGCTAACCAGAAGGTTGGTGGTTCAAACCCACCAGCTGCTCCACAGGAATAAGATGAGGAAATCTACTTCTGTAAAGATTTACAGCATTGGAAACCCATTGGGGGCTGTTGCTATGAGTCAGAATCAACTCAGTGGCAGCGGGTTTGGCTTTTGGGTGAATCACCTTTCTTTGGAATGGGTATAAATATAGACCTTTTCCAGTCAGTTGACCAGGTAGCTGTCTTCCAAATTCCTTGGTATAAACAAATGAGCACTTCCAGTGCTGCATCCATTTGTGAAACATCTCTGTGGGTATTCTGTCAATTCCTGGAGCTTTTTTTTTTTTCTTTTCCTTTGCCAATTCCTTCAATGCAGCTTGTACTTCTTCCTTCACTATCATCAGTTCTTGATTATATGCTCCCTTCTGAAATAGTTAAATGTTAACCAATTGTTTTCGGTGCAGTGACTCTGTGTATTCCTTCCATCTTCTTTTGATAGTTCCTGTGTTGTTCATTGTTTTGCCCATAGAATCACTCAATATTGCAACTTGAGGCTTGGATTTTTTCTGCAGTTCTTCAGTTTGAGAAATGCCAAACATGTTCTTCCCCTTTGATTTTCCAACTCCATGTATTTTCACACTTGATTATAATACTGAAGTTTGTCCTCTTGAGCTGCCCTTTGAAATCTTCTATGCAACTCTTTTACTTCATCTCTTCCATTCAACAACAAGTTTCAGAGTCTCCTCTGACATCTATTTTGATCTTCTCATTCCTATCTATTTAAGGACATTTTGCTTTCTTGTTGTAGGATATCCTTTTTGTCATCCCACAACTTATCTGATCTTCAGTCACTAGTGTTCAGTGCATCAAATCTATTCTTCAGATGGTCTCTAAATTCAGGTGGGATATACTTACGGTCATATTTGGGCTCTCTTGAACTTGTTTTAATTTTCTTCAACTTAAATACAAACTTTCATAGGAATAATTGAGGGTCTGTTCCACAGTCAGCCTCTGGCCTTGTTCTGACTGATGATACTGAGTTTCTCCACTCTTTCTACAGAAGTAGTCTATTTGATTCCTGTGTGTTGCATCCAGGGAGGTCCATGTGTATAGTCACTATTTATGTTTTTCAAAAAAGTTATCTACAATGAATAAGTCCTTGGTCATGTAAATTCTGTTATGTGATCTCCATCATCATTTCTATCACCAAAACCGTATTTTCTAACTACTGATGCTTCTTCTTTATTTCAAACTTTTGTATTCCAATCACCAGTAATTGTTAATACATCTTGATTGCATGTTGATCAATTTCAGTTTGCAGAAGTTGGTAAAAATCTTCAATTTCCTCATCTTTGGCCTTAGTGGTTGATGCATATACTTGAATAATAGTAGTATTAATTGGTAGGCATGTAGATATTATCCTATCACTGACAGCATTGTACTTCAGGATAGATCTTGAAATGTTCTTTTTGACAATGAATGCAATGCCATTCCTCTTCAATTTGTCATTCCCAGTGTAGTAGATCACATGACTGTCTGACTCAAAATGACCAACACAGTCCATTTCAGCTCACTGATGCCTAGGATATCAATCTTTATGCATTCCATTTCATTTTTGATGACTTCCAATTTTCCTAGATTCATATTCTATACATTATACATTCAGATTATTAATGGATGTTTGCATCTGTTTGTTCTAATTTTGAGTCATGCCACATCAGCAAATGAAGAAGATCCCAAAAGCTTTACTCTATCTCCATCATTAAGGTTACATCTACTTTGAGAAAGAAGTTCTGGTGACACAGTGGTTAAGGCATTTGGTTGCTAACTAAAACATCAGTGGTGCCACTCCAAAGGAGAAATATGAGACAGTCTGCTTCCATAAAGATTTACAGTTTTGGGAACCCTGTGGGGAAGTTCCACTCTGTCCTATAGGGTGGCTGTGCATTGGAATCAACCTGATGGCAATGGGTTCTATTATGAGGAGGCAGCTCTTCCCTAGTCGTATTTTGAGTGCCTTCCAACTCGAGGGACTCATCCTCCTGCACTATATCAGATAGTGTTTCCCTGCTATTCATAAAATTTTTGGTGGCCAATTTTTTTTTCAGAAGTGAACCTGGCCTTCCTCCAAGTCTGTCTTAATCTGCAAGTTCCACTGAAACCTGTCCACTATGTGTGTGACTCTGCATAGCTTCTGGCATCACAGCAACATGCAAGATACCAAAATAGGACAGACTGACTGACAAGTTGTGGAATTAACATATACCAAAAACAAAAAACAAACTTATTGCCATGGAGTTGGATCTGACTCATAGCAGCCCCTTCATGGGTTTCTGAGGCAGTATCACTATGGAAGTAGGTCTCCCAGTCTTCCTTCCAAGGAGTGGCTGGTGGGTTTGGACTGCCAACCTTCTGGTTAGCAGTCAAATGCCTTAGGCATGACTCCACCAGAACTCCTGAATTAACATATAGAAAATATTTATTATTTTCACAATGCAAGTACTGTGTGTCAAGATTTATCCCCTTTAAAAATATTTATATACCTTTAATACAAAATAATCAAATAATCCTTCAAGCCAGTTATTCCAATAAAAGTAATTACTGACATGTTGTTGTTGTTATTATGTGCTGTTGAGTCGGACTTGACCCATAGCGACCCCTCCTTGGGTTTCCAAGGCAGTATCACTACGGATGTAGATTGCCCCCTCTTCCTTCCAAGGAGTGGCTGGTGGGTTTGAACCACCAGCCTTCTGGTTAGCAGTCAAGTGCCTTAGGCACTATGCTATCAAAGTTCCTCACTATTGACATAGCATGACTAAAAATAGTAAAACATTTAAAATGCAAATAACTACACAGCTTCACTTAAAATATATTCTAAGTTATAATATCAAACTAATTTTCTTTCTACAAAGTTTAATATTTTTAAGCCTTGTTTTCTTTAAAAAAAAAAATTCCTCTATACACTTTAGCCCTTAATACTAAAAAGCCTTTAACTTAACAAACCCTATTTAAATACTCAATTATAAAATCCATTTCCTTTTTATCCAATATTAATATGACATACATTTTTAAATTTTTAAACTCCAAATAGTTTAATATTACCAAATTCAATAAAATTAAAGTCTTCTATAATACTTATCACCAAAAATTATAACTTACACATAAAATGACCTTACAAAACAAATTAGCTCTTAATTATATATTATCCTCTCAGAATAATGTCTATGCCTTAATAGCCAATTATATATAACACTCAAAATAAATTTACTCCAAGCATAGCCACAGTCAAAGCTCACACTGAAAAAACAGCCAAAACAATTCATACTAAATATGAAAGACTATCAATTCCTCATATGCAAGTCCAACCGGAAGCTGAAGAAAATTAAAACAAGTCTACCAGAGTCAAAAATATGACCTTGAGTATATACCGTCTGAATTTACAGTCTACCTTAAGAATAGATTTGACTCAGCAAACATTAATGACCAAAGGCCAGAAGACTTGTCAGATGATATCAAGGGCATCATACAGAAAGGAAGGAAAAGTTCATTAAAAAGAAATAAAAGACTAAAATGGATGTCAGAAGAGACCCTGAAACTTGCTCTTGATTGTACAGTAGGTAAAGCAAATGAATACAATAAATGAAGTATAAAAACTGAACAGAAGATTTCAAAGGGCAGCCAGAGAAGCCAAAGTAAAATGTTGCAGTGAGAAATGTGCAAAGATTAGAATTAGAAAATCAAAAGGAAAGAACACACTCTATTTTTCAAACTGAGACAAGTGAAGAAATAATTCAAGCCTTGAATTACAATATCAAAGAATTCTATGGGCAAAATATTGAACAACACAGGAAGTGTCAAAAGAAGATGGAAGGAATACACAGAGGCACTTTACCAAAAATAATTGATCAATGACCAATCATTTCTGGAGGTAGCATATGATCAAGAACTGATATTACTGAAGGAAGAAGTCCAAGCTTCACTGAAGGCATTGACAAAAAACAAGACTCCAAGAATTGACAGAATAGCAACTGAGACATGTCACCAAAAAATGCAACACTGAAACTGCTCACTCACCTATGCAAAAGAATTTGGAAGACAGCTGCCTGGCTACCAACTGTGAGAGATCCATAATTCTACTCATTCCAAAGAAATGTGATTCAACAGAATGTGGAAATTATTGAACAATATCATTAATACCACTTGCAGTTGAAATTTTGCTGAAGAGAATTCAAAAACGATTGCAGCAGTGTATTGACAGGGAGCTTCCAGAAATTCAAGCTGAATTCAGAAAAGGACGTGACATTACTGATGTCAAATGGATCTTGACTGAGAGCAAAGAATACCAGAAAGATGCTTACCTGTGTTTTATCAATTATGAAAAGTCTTTCAACTGTGTGGATCATAATAAATTATGGATAATATTGCAAAGAATGGGAATTCCAGAACACTTAGTTGTACATAGAACAAGAGTCAGAGTTGGAAAAAACAAGGGGATACTGCAAGGTTTAAAATCAGGAAGGGTGTGCATCAAGGTTGTATCCTTTCACCATACTTACTCAATTTGTATGCTGAGCAAACAGTCCAATAACTTGGAATATATGAAGAAGAACATGTTATTAAGATTGTAGGAAGAGTCATTAACAACCTGCAACATGCAGATGACACAACCTTGCTTGCTGAAAGTGAAGATTTGAAGCATTTATTGAAGAAGATCAAAGACTACAGACTGCAGTATGGATTCCACCTCAACATAAAGAAAATAAAATTCCTTACAACTGGACCAATAAGCAACATCAAGATCAACAGAGAAAAGATTGAATTAGTCAAGGATTGAATTTTACTTGGGAAACAGCAGTCAAGAAATCAAAAGACATTTTTCATTGGGCCAATCTACTACAAAAGACTTTTTAAAGTGTTAAAAAGCAAAGATGTCACTTTGAGGACTAAGTTGTGCTTGATCCAAGCCATGATATTTTCAGTCACCTCATATGTGTGTGAAAGCTGGGCGAGAAGTAAGGGAGACTGAAGAAGAATTGATGCATTTGAAGTTTGTTGGGGAAGAATATGAATATCTCATGGACCTACAGAAGAATAAATCATTCTCGGAGGAAGTACAGCCAGAATGCTTCTTAGAAGGGCAGATGGCAAGATTTCATTTCATGTACTTTGGACATTGGTCTGGTTACCTATTGACACTCTGACAGGAATATACCACAAATGGGATGGCTTAAACAGGAGATTATTCTTACAATTTGGAGGCTTTAAGTCCAAGTTCAAAGTGCCGGGCTCTAGGGGCTGGATGAAAGCCCCTTAACCTTGGTGTCTAGCTCTGCCTCCTGCTCCCAGCCCACTGGAGCTAGAGGCATTTCTTCACTCAGACAGCTGCTGGCTGCTGAGGCTGAGAAGCCCCAAGGTTGACAAGCAAAAAGGCACAGTGCCAATATTACCAAACCACACGGCAGGCCATTAACTTAAGTCCATCGTAAGTCCCATGGTCGGCAGAGCATAGCAGGCTGCTGAGCAACAACATGGCTACATGCAGAATCCAAGTGTGCCATAGGCTAGAGACCATTCTCAAAGCTCCTTATATATAGGAAGCAGACCACATCTCAAAGGCAGCTACTCAGCTGCTTGTGGTAGATCCCACCATGGAGTTGATTGTCAGTCTCATCATGGGGAATAACTACCACCAGCTGCCCAGCCACTCAACCAGGCCCAGCCAAGTTGACACACAAACATAACTACCACAGACATGTTATCAGGAGGGAGTAGTCCCTGGAAAAAGATCTCATGCTTAGTAAAGTAGAGGGTCACTGAGAAAAAGGAAACCCTTAGTGAGATGGCTTGACACAGTGACTACAGTGGGCTCAAACACTAGCAACAATTGTGAGGATGGTGCAGGATGGGGAAGTATTTCATTCTGTAGTATGTAGGGTCACTTTCAGTAGCATCTGACTCAACGGCACTTAACAACATCTTTTGAGGAACCTTAGTGGCACAGTGATTAAAAGCTTGGCTGCTAACCAAAAGGCCAGTGGTTCAAACCCAGCATTTGTTCTATGGGAGGAAGATGAGACAATCTACTTCTATAAAGATTTACAGCCCTGGAAACCCAATAGGGGTAGCTATGAGTCAGAATTGACTCAATGGTGGTGGGTTTGATTTGCTTTGGTTTAAATTTCAAATACCAGCAGGGTCCCACATGGTGGACAAGTTTCAGTGGAGCTTCTGGACTAAGAAGACTGGGAAGAAATAAGGGGCTATCCACTTCTAAAAGATTGGCCTGTGAAAACCTTATGAATAACAGGGAAATAGTGTCTGATATATTACTGGAAAACTTTATGAATAGCCATGAAACATTGTCTGATACAGTGCCAGAAGATGAGCCCTTCAGGTTGGAAGGCACTCAAAATACGTTTGGGGAAGAGCTGCCTCCTCAGAGTAGAGTCAACTGTAATGGTATGGATGGAGTAAAACTTTTGGGACCTTCATTTTCTGATGGGGCAGGACTCAAAATGGAAAGAAAAAGATGGAAACATCCATTTATAATTGGAACATGGAATGTATGAAGTATATATGTAGGAAAATTGGAAGTTGTCAAAAATGAAATGGAATGCATAAAGGTCAATATCCTAAGCATTCATGAGGTGAAAGGGACTGGTATTGGCCATTTTGAATCAGACAGTCATATGGTCTACTATGCCAGGAGTGACAAATTGCAGAGGAATGGCATGGCATTCATTGTCGCAAAGAATGTTTCAAGATCTATCCTGCAGTGCAATGCTCAGAGTGATACAATAATATCCATCTGCCTACAAGGAAGGCCAGTAAATAATAATATTATTCAAATTTATGCACCAACCACTAAAATCAAAGATGAAGAAATTGAAGATTTTTACCAATTTCTGCAGTCTGAAATTGATCAGACATGCAATCGAGATATATTGATGACTATTGGTGATTGGAATGTGAAAGTTGGAAGCAAAGGAGAATCATCAGTAGTTGGAAAATATGGCCTTGGTGATAGAAATAATGCTGGAGATCACATGACAGAATTTTGAAAGACCAACAATTTATTCATTGCAAATACCTTTTTCAACAACATAAAACATGGTTATACATGTGGACCTCACCAGATGGAATACACAGAAATCAGATCAACTACATCTGTGGAAAGAGGTTCTGGAGAAGCTCAGTATCTTCTGCCAAAACAAAGCCAGGCACTGACTCTGAAATGAACCATCAATTGCTCATATGTAAGTTCAAGCTGAAGCTAAAGAAAGTTAAAACAAGTCCATGAGAGCAAAAATATGACCTTGATTATTTACCACCTGAATTTAGAGACCATCTGAATAGTAGATTTGATGCATTGAACACCAATGACCAAAACCCAGAGAAATAATAGGATAACATCAAGAACATCATACATAAGGAAAGCAAAGTGTCATTAAAAAGACAGGAAAGGAAGAAAAGACCAAAATAGATGTCAGAAGACTCTGAAATTTTCTCATGAATAGAGAGTAGCTAAAGCAAATGGAAGAAGTGACAAGATAAAGATTCTGAACAGAAGATTTCAAGGAGGAGCTTGAGAAGACACAGTAAATTATTGTAATGAAATGTGCAAAGACCTGGAGTTAGAAAACCAAAAGGGAAGAGCACACTCAGCGTTTCTCAAGCTGAAAGAACTGAATTAAAAATTCAAGTCTCAAGTTGCAATATTGAAGGATTCTTTGGGCAAACTGTTGTATGATGCAGGAACCATCAAAAGATGATGGAAGGAATATACCGAGTCATTGTATAAAAGAGAACTGATCAATGTTCAGTTATTTCAGGAGGTGGCATATGATCAAGAACTAATGGTATTGAAGGAAGAAGTTGAAGCTGCACTGCAGGAATTACCTTCAGGAACTGACAAGGCTCTAGGAATTGACAGAATACCTATTGAGATGTTTCAACAAACAGATGCCATGGTGGAGGCATTCAATTATCCATGCCAAGAAATTTGGAAGACAGGCACCTGGCCAACTGACTGGAAGAGATCCATATTTATACCCATTCCAAAGAAAGGTAATCCCACAGAACATGGAAATTATCAAACAATATCATTAATATTACATGCAAGTAATATTTTGCTGAAGATAATTAAAAAATGTTTGCATCAGTAGATCAACAGGCAACTTCAAGAAATGCAAACTGGATTCAGAAGAGAGTGTGGACCTAGGGATATCATTGCTGATGTCAGATGGATTTTGGCTGAAAACAAAAACTACCAGAAAGATGTTTACTGTGTTTTATTGACTATGCAAAAGCACTCAACTCTGTGGATCATAACAAATTATGGATAACATTGTAAAAAATGGGAATTCCAGAGCACTTAATTGTGTTTCTGAGGAACTTGTACATAGACTGTCATTCTAGCAGAACAAGGGAATACTGCGTGGTTTAAAATCAGGAAGGGAGTGTGTCACGGTTGGATCTTTTCACAATACTTATTCAATTTGTATGCCGAACAAATAATCCAAGAAGGTGGACTATATGAAGAACACAACATCAGGATTGCAGGAAGACTCATTAATAATCTGAGATACACAGAACACACAACCTTGCTTGCTGAAAGTGAAGATGACTTGAAGCACTTACTGATGAAGATTAAACACTGCAGTCTACAGTATGGATTACACCTCAACATGAAGAAAATGAAAATCCTCACAAATGTGCCAATAAGCAGCATCATGATAAATGGAGAAAAGATTGAAGTTGTCAAAGATTTCATTTTACTTGGATCCACAATCCACACCCATGGAAGCAGTAGTCAAGAAATCAGACGTTGTATTGCACTGTGCAAATCTGCTGCAAAAGACCTCTTTTAAAGTGTTGAAGACCAAAGATGCTATTTTGAAGACTAAGGTGCGCCTAATCCAAGCCATGGTATTTTCAATCACCTAATACGCATTTAGAAGTTCTGGTGGCATAGTGCCTAAGGCATTTGACTGCTAACCAGAAAGCTGGTGGTTCAAACCCACTAGCCACTCCTCGGAAGGAAGGTTGGGCAATCTACTTCCGTAATGATACCGCCTGGGAAACCCAAGGAGGGGTCGCTATGAGTAGGATCCGACTCAATGGTGGTGAGTTTGGTTTCTTTTCTCTTTTTTTTTGGAATATGCATTTGAAAGCTGGACAATGAATAAGGAAGACTGAAAAAGAGTTGATGCCTTTGCGTTGGTGAAGAATACTGAAAATACCATGGACTTCCAGAACAACGAACAAATATGTCATGGACGAAGCGCAGCCAGAATGCTCCTTGGAAGTGAAAATGGCCAGACTTACTCTCACCTACTTTGGTCATGTTGTCGGAAGGGACCATTTTCGGGAGAAGGATATCACACTAGGTGGAGTGGAAGGAAGTGAAAAAGGAGATAGCCCCGAACAAGATGGATTGACTCAGCCACTGCAGCTATAGGCTTAAGTATAGCAAGGATTGTGAGGATGGTGCAAGACCTGGCCGTGTTTTGTTCTGTTGGATCTAGGGTCGCTTTGAGTCTGAGCCCACTGGACGGTGCCTAACAACAGCAACATACATCCTACTCTTATATAACCTCAAAATACATTAAAATGTTCTTTTAAATTTTATTTTTATTTTTCTCTCCCTTTATAAAACCTCTGAGCTTACATTTATCTAAGTAAAACTCCTAATTTTTGCTAAAATAAAATGTGCTTTCATCCATAAGTCTTTTCAATACTAAATGTTGTTGTTGTTAGGTGTGGCCGACTTGTCTCTGACTCATAGCGACCCCATGCACAGCAGAAGGAAATACCGCCTGCTCCTGCTCCAGCTCCATGATCCCTGCTATACTTGAGTCTATCACTGCAGCCACTGTGTCAATCCATCTTGTTGAAGGCCTTCCCCTCTTTCGTCGACCCTCCACCCTACCAAGCATGACATCCTTCTCCATGGAATGGTCCCTTTCAACAACATAACCAAAGTAGGTGAGACGAAGTCTGCCCATTCTCGCTTCCAAGGAGCATTCGGCTGCACTTCCTCCAGGACAGATTTGTTAGTTCTTTTAGCAGTCCATGGTACTTTCAGCATTCTTCGCCAGCACCACAACTCAAAAGCGTCAGTTCTTCTTCGGTCTTCCTTATTCATTGTCCAGCTCTCACATGCATATGAGGTGATTGAAAATATCAATACTACAAAACTGACCTTAACAAAATATTTTTTGCACAATAAAGAATCCCAAATTCCTATCTCCATCAATGGCATTTTGGATATTGTAATCCCGTGTACCCAACGACCAATAAGACTTTTGTTAATAAGGCTACCTATCTCCCAAGCACTTTAGAAAGGATATCTACTGTTTCCTTTTCTTCCCGGCATCTTTCATATCTAAAGTTGCTGTGTGAGCATATTTTTTCTTTTTTACTTATTTTGTTGTTGTTATGTGCCGTCGAGTTGGACCCGACTCATAGTGACCCCTCCTTGGGTTTCCACCACTCCTCAGAAAGAAGGTTGAGCAGTCTACTTCTGCAGTGATGTTGTTGTTGTTGTGTGCCATAGAGTCAGACCCAACTCATAGCGACCCTTCCTTGGGTTTCCCAGGCGGTATCACTATGGAAGTAGATTGCCCAACCTTCCTTCCAAGGCGTGGCTGGTGGGTTTGAACTGCCAGATTTCTGGTTACCAGTCAAGTATGTGCCTTAGGCACCATGCCACCAGAGCTCCCTTACTTCTTTTAGTAGTATTTAATATAATTATAATTAAGTAAACATTAGTATTGTTTTTGTATTTCTTTCTCTACACCACTGAAAGTTCCAACACCACAAGAATTGTGTTTGCATCACTTACCTGGATTTTATAGCAGTTACAAAGTCTGCCACTTAGATATCCAGTTTATACATATGACATGAATGGAATGAATGAGTGAGTAAAGATATTTTACTTTCATTTCTCAATTTGATTTCCAAAATTAGAGTTTTGATTTTGTTCTTTGAAAATGAATGCAAGAATTTTTCTTTGATAAGAATTTAATACATAAAACACAAATTTAATAAAATGGAAAAGTGAACATGTTTTGTAAATTTTAACACAACATAAATATGAATACTTAAATGAAAAATGTAAATATTATAATAATACAATTATATGATAATATAATACATATTATCATAATAATATATGATGTATTATCATATTATATGTTGTTGTTGTTATGTGCCGTCGAGTCGGCCCCGACTCATAGCGACCCCTTCTTGGGTTTCCGAGGCAGTATCACTACGGAAGTAGGATTGCCCAACCTTCCTTCCGAGGAGTGGCTGGTGGATTTGAACCACCAGCCGTCTGGTTAGCAGGCAAGTGTCTTAGCCACTATGCTACCAGAGCTCCATATTATATACATATAATAATACAACAGAATTAATAAATAAATAATCAGAGCAGTCATTTCCTAAAGACATGTCCCTGGAACTGACAATTTTTTTTACATATACTGGCTTAATACTACTGATGAAATAATTCCGGAATTCGATAAATTCGGTAACTAAAGCAGAAACAAAAGCCTTTTGAAATGACCAGAAACATGCATGCAAATGTGTTACGGCATATCAGTCATTTAGAATAAAGTCAAGATGAATCTAAGTCTCCATCCTTTCTTCTTAATCTTTCTTGCAACTTTGCTGATGAAGGTAAGGTTCTCCTGATTTCCCCTCTAACGATTTCCCAGGCACAGTCACTGTATTCCTTCCCTTTCAGATAGAGATGGATTCCCTGGAGTATCTCTTCACAGCCAGTAGAGGACCCTCAATTGCTAGGACAGATTCTTCATCTCCCATTGCCTGCACCAAGCAGTTCTCCAGGTCTTCTAGCTGTCAATGGAGTGCATTGTGGAGTTGGTTCAGGAGGGTCACGTTCCAAGCAGCAGAGGCACCCTCTGTGTGGAAGAGGTTGGAGATCTGCTGGAGCATCTCCTGGAGGACAGAGATGGCCTGGGCCTTGTTCTGCTGGCTGCCATCCACCACCTCCTGGGGGAATGTGAAGTCCTCTCTGTCCTTCAGACAGAAAAAAGGGGAGAGTTTCCTCATTTGATTCAGAAGTAGAAAGGTTTGCTTACTAGCCAAGACATGGTTCTGAGGCCGATCACAGCCCAGAGATGGGCTGAACACCACCAGGGCAATCAGTGGAAAGAGCAGGAGGGCCACTGGGAGAACTGAGGATGCTGCTGGCCTGATGGAGCCAGTTGATCTGGTTGAAACTTGGACCCTAGGTTCTCTGAAGACATTCTTTCTATCGTGGCTTTTAAGTAGAGAACAGAATACTTTCATTTTCTGAACATTTCTCTAAACTTTTACTTCCATTTTTTGTTTTCTTTTATATAGTCCCCATATGGCCTGAGAAGATGTCATCAATCCAAACTCCTAATTTTTTGCAGTAGAAGTTTAATTTTCCCAGTAAACTTCAGATTTTCCAATGCAAATGGAGATTTATAAGAAACATCCTTGTTATACAGTCAAAAGTATAGGTGTGTTTGTAAATACTCTTGCATACACAAACACACACACACACACACACACACACAACTCTGGTGGCATAGTGCCTAAGGCATTTCACTGCTAACCAGAAGGCTGGCTGTTCAAACTCACCAACCACTCCTTGGAAGGAAGGTTGGGCAATCTACTTCCATAGTGATACTGCCTCGGAAACCCAAGGAGGGATCACTATGAGTTGGGCTGAAATCCAAGAATACCAGGAAGATGTATACCTCTGTTTTATTGACTATGAAAGGCATTCAACTGTGTGGATCATAGCAAGTTATGATTAACATTGCAAAGAATGGGAATTCCAATACACTTAATTGTGCTCATGAGAAACCTGTACATAGACCAAAAGGCAGTCATTCAAACAGAACAAGGGGTTTAAAATCAGGAAAAAGTGTGATAAGGTTGTATCCTTTCACCATACTTATTCAATCTGTGTGCTGAGCAAATGACCTGAGAAGCTGGACTATATGAAGAACGCAGGATCAGAATTAGAGGAAGACTTATTGACAACCTGTGATGTGTAGATAACACAACTTTGCTTGCTGAAAGTAACGATTTGAATCACTTACTGATGAAGATCAAAGATAAATGGAGAAAAGATTGAAATTATTAAGGATTTCCTTTTACTTGGATCCACAATCAGTGCCTGTGGAAGCAGCAGTCATGAAATTAAATGATATATTGCATAGGGCAAATCTGCTGCAAAGACCTCTTTAAAGTGTTTGAGTGAAGATGTCACTTTGAAGACTAATGTGTACCTGACCTTTGTCATGATATCTTTAATTGCCTCATATGAATATGAGAGCTGGACAGTGAATAAGGAAGACTGCAAAAGAATTGAAGCATTTGAACTATGGTGTTGACAAAAAATACTGAAAATACCGTGGACTGCTAGAAGAACAAACAAATCTGCCTTGGAGGAAGTATAGCTGGAATGCTCCTTGGAAGTGAGAATGGCCATACTTTATCTCTTGGTCATGTTGTCAGAAGGGATCAGTCCTGGAGAAGATACCATTCTGGGTAAAGTACAAGGTCATGAAAAAAGGGGAAGACCCTAAACAAGATGGATTGATACAGTGGCTGCAATTATAGGCTCAAGTATGGCAATGATTGTGAGGGTGGCTCAGGACTGAGGTAGTGTTTGGTTCTGTTGTATATAGGGTCGCTATGAATCGAAACTGACTAACAATATGTGTGTGTGCATAACATTGGTGTCACAGTGGTTAAAGTACTTGACTGCTAACTGTAAGGTCAGTGGCTCAAATTCACCAGCCATTCCATGGGAGAAAGACGTAGCAGTATGCTTTTGTAAAGATTTACAGCCTTAGAAACCCTGTGGTGCAATTCTACTCTGTCCTAAAGGGTTGCTATAAACTGGACTTGAGTACAGTGGGTCTTTTTTTTTTTTAGTTTGGTTTTATGTGTGTGTGTGTGTGTGTAAGTGCATATATATGTGTATGTATATGTGCATATATAGATATAAATCCAAACCCACTGATATCAACTTGATTCCAACTCATAGTGACCCCCATTGGGTTTCTGAGATGGTAAATTTTTGCAGAAGTAGATTGCCCAGTCTTGCTTCCACAGAGTGGCTGGTGGCTTTGAACCACCAGCCTTCTGGTTAGTAGTCAGATGCCTTAGGCACTGTGCTACCAGAGCTCTGTATATGCATATGTAGTGTATATAAGTATGCATATATATGTGTGTATGTGTATGTATATAACACACACACACACACACACACACATATATATATATATATATACACATACACTCTACTTCCATAGAGATACCACCTCAGAAACCAAGGAGAGGTCACTATGAGTTGAACTGACTCGAAGGCAGTGAGTTTGTGTGTGTGTGTGTGTGTGTGTACATACATAGAAAGAAGCTCTGGTGGCACAGTGACTAAGGCATTTGACTGCTAACCAGAAGGTGGGCAGTTCAAACCTACCAGCCATTCCACAGAAGAAAGATGGGCAATCTACTTCCATAGAGATTTATTGCCTTGGAAACTCAGTGGAAGTCGCTATGAATTGGAATTGACTTGATGGTAGTGGGTTTTGTTTTTGTATATATGTATATGTGTGAGTGTGTGTGTATAAATCACTTAATGTCCATTCCAGTCATCCTTGTCACTGCTACTACTGCTGCTGCTGGAGCTGCTGGTAGAGGCTGGAGGAACAAGAGGAATAGGTGGTGGCAGCAGGAGTGGTGGGAGTGGGGTGGGACAGTGTGAGAGAAAGTGAGATTAGTAAACGTCCAACTGCATATATGTCTATTTTTTAGTTGTTTTTACTTTTAAATTTTTGTTTTTGTTTTTAAGTTAAAGCAGCTCTCCGTTTATTATTTTCCCCTAACGGTTTCAAAGACCTCAAACCCAGACCCTGACAGCACTGGATCATGGATGGAATGCAGGTAAATGAGGCAGAAGACATTGCTCTCGGGGCCGGCTCTCCGGGCTTTGCCTAGCAGGCCGGCAGGTGGCAGCAGCTGTGAGGCCTGGGCTGCTCCTACTACTCAGGTAGATGGAACAGTAAGTAGGGTGGACAAGCTCTCTCCCTCCTCATTCACTTTCTCTCACTCTGTCCCACCCCACTCCCACCACTCCTGCTGCCACAACCTATTCCTCTTGTTCCTCCAGCCTCTACCGGCAGCTCCAGCAGCAGCAGTAGTAGCAGCAGTCACAAGGATGACTGGAAGCGGGCTCCCATAGCATTTTAATATGATGTTTGCACAATGTCCAAATCACATAACGTCCTGTTTCACAGAACATATTGTGGATGTCAAACGACACATACTGTATTTGTACAGCCCTGGTGGCACAATGATTAAGCACTCAGCTACTAATTGAAGGCTTGGTGGTTTTAATCCAACCCCACAAGAGAAAGATATGGCAGTCTGATTCTGCAAAGGGTTAAAGCCTTGGAAACCCTGGGGGTGGGGGGAGTCTTACCCCTATGGGTCACTATGAGTCAGAATCAACTTAGCAGCAATGCCTTTGGTTGGATATACATACATGTATATATACACTGCACTGGTTTTGCTCCTCTGTAGAACACAGTGGAAGACAGACTCCTCACAAAGAATGACTAACAATAATTTACTTCCAGATATCTCCATCCATTTCCATCAAGTTATGGAATGTGAGCTTCATTTCAGTTTAACTTCTAACATTATGGCATTTCATAATTAGAGCACTAAGGTTAGATTAGTGGTTCAAACCTACCAGCCACTCCTCGGAAGGAAGATTGGACAATCTACTTCCGTAGTGATACCGCCTTGAAAACCCAAGCAGGAGTTGCTATGAGTAGGATCCAACTCCACGGCAGTAAGTTTGGTTTTTTTTACAGGTGGAAAACCAAGAAATATTGGACTCTGAGTCTTTAGTCAATTGTTTTTACCTGCTCATTCTTCTTTATATACTAAACATGGCTATATTCTCACTTCCAGCTACTAGGAATATAGCCTTTGATGACCAGACCTATTTTCCCTTCAGAAACTCTCCATGAGACTGTAAGATACCTGTGGGCAGAGAAATTATCTTGTGCTACCTTGCTTCCCAGAGTTCCTGGGTGATGCAAAAGTTTCAGGCACTCAGCTGCTAACCAAAAGGTTGGGAATTTGAGTTCAATCAGAAGGACTTTGAAAAAGTGGCCTGCTTGAGCTACTTCTGAAAAACCAGCCATTGAAAAGTCCCATACAGTGCAGCACTACTTTGACACACATGAGGTTGGCGTGAGTCGGAATTGTTGTTTCGGTTTGTTTAATTTTAAACCTTGTCTCCTATGCATCTAACCTAGTCCTTACTGTTTCATGTGTTTGATTAGTGTTCATGAAAAGAATAATCATGGCAAAAATAATAGAAAGAATAATACCTATACATACCGGATATATGTGATTCGAGAGGACAGTAGATCTAAAGACACGTTCAAAATTGTTCGTGGCTCTAAAAGGTAAGTTATTATTGGAGATTATGCAGAGTATTTTTTTTTAATAACAACTATTTGATTACAGGGATATTTTCTTTGGATTGTATTTGCAACATTTAGAATATCAGAATGGGCAACAAGCACCTGGTTATGTATGGAAGACTCCCTCCCAGGTTTATGTCAGCCTTCTCCATGATCCTCAAGTACCTTCAAGGAATTACCTGATCATACTTCCTTCATCTCCCCCAGGTAATAAGGAAACAACATAAACTTTAGGCTCCAAGTCCTTGGCCATTTTCCACTTTAGCTTCTATCTTTTGCAATCAATGTGAATGATTCTTTCAAAGGGTCAGTGATGCTGTGTACCCTAAGGTGTGGCATCCATGTCATCTTCCCTGGCTTAAAATTGTGGGATCAGTCTTTGGGCCAGAGTTTTGTTTGTTCTGTGCAGTCAAGAACATGGTTGCAGTTTTTCCCCTTAGAAACAGTATTGGTACACATATTACAAAAATGACTAGTGGTTTTATTTGCTGAACTTGTCTCTCTTCCCACTGGTCACTCAATTAGCTCCGTCTCCCAACTTGCTTGTACTTAGGTATCTCATGAGAACAAATCTATGTCAATTAAGTGTGAGTGCAAGTAATGATGGTCCTATAAAGAGCTGGACCATGAAAGCGTCCCCACATCATCCAGCATCATTTGTGTCCTTTTCAATTGACTAGAACAGACACAAGCATCACAGAAACATTTGGAGTCACAGGTTGAAGACGGCGAAGCCACGTAATACAAGGTACTTGGGTCTGTGAATCACTGTCTGGAGAAGAGCCAACCAGAAGAATCATCTGATGAGGCATGCCTGCACTGAGCATTTATGTGAGGAAAAGATAAAAATGCGTTATGTTCAAATTACTGATAGTTCCCTGTTTATCTATTACAGCAGCTACCCACCAGCCACTCCTCGGAAGGAAGGTTGGGCAATCCTACTTCCATAGTGATAATGCCTCGGAAACCCAAGGAGGGGTCGCTATGAGTCAGGGTCGACTCGACGGCACATAACAACAACCACCATTAACTTAACTGACAAATGTCTTTAACAAAATACTATTCTGAAGAAGTTTTTTTTTTTTTTTTTTGTATAAATAAATAAATAAATAAGTTTTAAACTTTGAAAACAGCAAATACTCTCTCCTCTCCCAACTATAAAGAGATAATTGAAAATTATAAATCTTAAAATTATCTAAGAAAAAGAGTTCATGCTCTTTTATCTAGATATTTTTACAAACTCATGTATAATATATTTTAAAATACTCTAATGATTTTGATTTCAGATATTTTCCAGCTAGTGCAAAAATATGAGTTAAATGACTTTTTCTGCTCTAAGCAAACAGTAATAATGTAAATTGATTAGAGAGAGTCTCAGTCATAATTTTCTTCTTTATTGTTGAGTTTTCTTGGAGGATTATTAAATGAGAGAAAAGCACACTTCAGTTTCCCTGCTGACAACCTCCCAGGAATAGCTGCGGTGTTCCTTTTCCTTCAGATAGAGAATCAGTCCTTGGAAGTACTTCTGGACAATAATTCCCAAAGGGGGACAAGTGAGATTCTATTCTTCCATCTGCTCCAGTTGTTCCAGACTGTGATCGAGGCTAGGGAGCAATTGATCCAGGAGGTTACGATCCCAAGCACCACAGCAGTCGACTCTGTTGAAGAGGTCGAAGATCTGCTGGAGCATCAGATAGTGCAAACGGGGCTCGTGTCTTCTGGATTTTTATAATATTCCCTCTTTTCCAAGGAAATTTGAAGACAATTTTGTCAGGCGTGAATGAGATAGTATCTTTCTCAGCTGTCTCAAAAACATGAAAATTTTCTTGTCTTCCAGGTCATAACCGTAAGGCAAGAAGTCCCAGCAGGCTGGGGTGGAGTAGAGCATCATTTTCGGTGTTAGCAAATGGAGCCGCATCACTGACAATTGCCGTGATTCACTACATGGCCGGCAGGGGGAGAACGGACACAGCTAAACAAATAGGGCATCGTTTCCTTCGCTGCGCACAAGAGCTAGCAGATGACACCAGAGGTCTTTCTTCCAAAAAGACGTAGAAAAACCTTCCTTTTGAGACTAGTGTATTTGGCCCACCCCCATAGTGAAAACCAGCGTTTTGCTTTAAGTCATCGCCGACGCACATTGGAACTGTGCAGCTTTAATGCCAAAAACCCAAACTCACTGCCGTGGAGTCGGTTCCGACTCATACTGACCCCTCCTTGTTAGCAGTCAAATGCCTTAGGCACTGCGCCACCAGACCTCCTGTGCAGCTTTAATAGACTAGAAAATCTTTCTCTGCTCAACCCTCATTGGTGAGATTTGCCGCTGCTTCAGCCCGAAACATTTTTCATGTGACTGCTAACCAGAAGACTGGCAGTTCAAACCCACTAGCCTCTCCTTGGAAGGAAGGTTGGGCAACCTCCTTCCCTAGAGACACAGCCTGGGAAACCGAAGGAGGGGTCGCTAATGAGTCGGATCTGACTCCACGGTAGTGGTTTTGGTTTTTGGTTTTTTAGAGATCACAGAACCTTCCCTTTTCTCAACTTTTCCCCTATGTTTTATGCTTTACTGTCTTATTTTACTACTTTATCTGGACATTTAATGAAAGAATCCTCTTATTGAAGAGTTGGCGATCAAAAGCAGGATGAGTTGTAGATTTTTTCTCTTTTTTTTTCTAACCGACTGAACACTGTTTCTGGGGTGAAATGGCATGACAAATTCAGAGAAAAGGGAAGCGCAGAAATAATCGGTAAATGGATATACAAAATATTAGGACCTCTGGTTGAATGATTTAAGGACAAGACTCATACCCAACCGAGACTTACTGGAGCAGGAGGCAAAAGGGAAAATTTGTACCTTTATACACATATTTATTATTACTAAAAATATTTTTTCCTACAATGTTAAAGTAGTTGTAAAAAATAGACAAATTGAAAAGTAGGTATATTAAAACTCAAAGCATTATTTTAAATATTTTATTTATACCAAAACTAGACATTAATTTTACTTTCCAAGCTTTAATGGAAGGAAATGTATCAATATTTTCAGAACAACTTCTTTACTTTGTTGCTTTCAATTGAGAGATTTGCCCTATATGACCATTTCTTGTGACCCCATGACAATGTTAAATAACTTTTATTTACCTTCAGGTTACTGAAACTTCTTTGGCAGGACCACACCTTAAGCAGTAGTATTTTTAATAATTAGTATTTTTGTGTACAGGAAGTGCACACATTTAGGTCAGACCTTTTCAATCTGTTAAGCATTTTATAGACTGAATGGAATTTGCCAGATTTCATTTGCTCTCCCCACCCCCCAACCCTTCATTGTAAAACTCTCTGGCGCTTTCAAGAGCTGGGTCAGATCTTGTCTTTATTTTAAAATCTGATATTTTCTTCACCGTGGATATTTTGACATTGATTTTAAGGTTGAAAACTTGCATTAAAATATTGTTTATTGTGATTACTTAGATTTAGTGCCTCCTTAAATGTTTTGCTTGATGGAATTACTCATTCATATCACCCTAATGCCAACCCCGAAAATAGCTTTTGAATTAGTGTTGTGGTTTTCATGCCTGAACCAGTGCTTGAGAGTCCAGGAACATCCCTTTTTCTATGACTCTTTTTTATCCTTTTTTTTTTCTTTTTTTCAGTTTTCCTATATTTACAACTTTTTCTTCTTGACCTGTGGCTTAAAAAGTATCACCAGAGGTGGTCAAAAACCAACTGCAAGGGATTATTCATCGCATTTCTTTATATTATTCACAGAGCAGCCATTTTCTGTCCCACAGCCTGCTAAAACTAGAAACACTAAAACACGTGATGAGCAGTTCACGTATGCTGTGAGAGTTCTCTTTTCTGTACTTTAATAATGTCAACCTGGGCTCTCCTCCTTCACAGTCTTGCAGACAGTCCTCTCTCCTAGAACTTACTTTTCGTGTGCATCAACATGCTGGACCCTGAGCATGTCCGAGGAGGTGCGGTCAAATGCCTTAGGCAGTACACCATCAGAGCTCCTCATATCTATATGGAAGTCATGAACAGAGAGATGGCATTTGGAGCTAGTTAGAATGATTAAGGTTCCTTGTGCAGACAGTGAAATATGGAACCTAGGACAGGATTTTGAAGAACACTAACATTCTCTGAGATGAAAGGGAATACTCAGGAAAGAAGGTAGAAGGAACAGAAAATCAAGAGATGGTGGTGACATAGATGCCAAATGAGGCAGTACTTTAACGTGGAGGATGTGGTAAAAAGATCAGATATTTCTGAGCCAAGCTCTCTTTTAAGTTAAAATTAAAACACCTTTACTTAGAAGAAAAAAAATTGTATTTTTTTAATGTAAACAAAATATATTGAAATTTATGAGCACACACATACCTCACTTGTATGATGAAACAATGTTATTAATATAGTTGAAGAAATGAAAATTATGTAGAAGAAAATCAATGCTTTGAGGGTAGTTAAGAACACAATTTCCTTCTCTTCTGTTCTTGCTGCTCTTTACCTCTTTTAGCTCTGATCTCCATAGCTTCCGTGATTAGATCTTTTAAAACCGATACTGGTGTTGCATCCTTGATGAAACAGATGCTGTAGAAGTTGTGTTGCAGTGACTCTCTGCTTAGGATTCGTCACCAGGCACTTTTTAACAAAATTGATGAAGTTATCAAACCAAACTTCTGGCTTCCTGAATGTTGGTGGTGGGATCTGTGGGAATCATAAAAACAGCCCTCACTGGATATGTATTAGCATCAAGTTTTCTTTGGTGATCAGTTTTATAAAAGTGACTCCATGAGACCAGATGTCTGCCCCACAGTTATAGCCTGTTTCTGGAATTACCTCAGAAGCCATCCAAAATGCAGTTCCTATCACAGTATTACCTTTTGCCATGGTACCTGTTAACCAAAAAAAAAAAAATTCAGAAGATCCTGTCCAGTTGATTCTGAGCCAGGCAATCCGTGTGTGTCAGTGTAGAACTGTGCTCCACAGGGTTTTTCAGTGGCCGATTTTTGGGAAGAAGATCAGCAGGACTGTCTTCCAAGGTATCCCCGAGTAGACTTGAACCTCCAGCCTTTCAGTTAGCAGCTGAGTGCATTAACCGTTACCTGACCAGTCCTTTCTAAATCTACCAATTTTGCAAATCCTTCTTTATTGAGAATAGTCCTAGAGTCTAAAAATATATATTCTGATGAGGTTAATTTTATAGAATTTATTTGGTTTCAAGAAAGGTCAATGGATAGAAGCACATCTCCCAGCAAAAACTAGGAGTTACTTTCCTGGACAAAAGCAAGTTCACAGATTTTTATAGAAAGCAACAGGCAGAGAGGGAGAAACAAAACCAAGTATCTTTCATGTGTTTTGAGATCACATAAGAGCAGGACATATAGAACACCTCAACATTTAGGCCTAAACTGGCCTGTTTAGAAGGGTCTGTTTAATGTCTGAACTAAAACTTCTGACAAAGCAGACAAATCAAAACATGTATATTAGCAGAAATGTTTTTGTGCATACCAATGAAGCCCAAGAGCTGATTTTCAAACAGGAGGGCCCTCCCCAGGTGGAAGTATCTAAACCTCTTTAACTCTTTCAATGAGCCTTTTTAGCTCCAGCAAGTCTGGGGAAATAAAATACAAATTTAACATCAGCTGTTATCTCTGTGTATTTTTCTCATAAAGTGCAAATATTCATTTCAAATAGACGTAAGAATGGTTATATTTTCATCTTCCATTGATGTCATATCCTGTAATCAAATTCTGCCCTGCCAGAGCCAGCTCTAAGTCCTACATTATATCCAGAGGTATGTGTTCCTAAAGAAGGAGCTCTGGTGGAGCAGTGGTTAGAACGCTAGGCTGCTGACTCAAAGACGTAATTTGCAACCACCAGCCAGCCAGCCACTCTATGGAAAAAAGATGTGGTGGTCAGCTTCAGTAAAGATGGACAGCCTTGGAAACCCTAAGGAAACACTATTAGTGAGTCAGAATTGACTCCATGGCAGTAGGTTTGGTTTGGTTTTTTTGGTGTTTCTAAAGTAACTGCCTCAGTACTTAACAACATATGGGCTGTCACATTGCTGCATAGGGAAATGTCTTTATTTCCTGAAGATCTGATTCAGCAGGTACTTGTTTAATTGCCACCACTTTATCAGATTCCTTAGGTGTTACTTTAAACACACTTCCATAGGATCCTTCTCCAAGCCTCTCTAAGGCATCAGAAACTTCTTCAGGCTGTCTTCACTCAGCTTCTTATAGGTTACTTCTCAAAAAAAACTTATTATGAAAAATATTTGACAGTAATGTTTACATGGTTTTAAGAAGACCAACCATTTTTTTCTAATTTATGTCTCCGAGGCTTAGTGAACTTGCCCCAACAAAAAACTCAATCTGCTTTGGTGCCCCAAGAGGTCCGTACTGGCCATTTGGCTTCCTGACTTGGTGGTTCCCACCATCCACCAAGAGTCTGGGCTCTGCTTAACTGTGAGCCCCTGACCTTGTGTACAGGATAGGCCAGGGCAATTGGACCTGCAGTGGGATCAGGGGCTGCTTGTCCAGCCTGGCTGAATTGGCCAACTCAACTGAGTCTCTTCTTTTTGCTCCTCCCCAAGGGAGGAAGGTTGGGCAATCTACTTCTGTAGTGATACTGCCTCGGAACCCAAGGAAGGGTCGCTATGAGTCGGGTCTGACTCAACAGCACATAACAACAACAAAGTTGATTTCCTTGGGAGCTCTGTGACTATTCCTTGACTGCATCCTTGGGGCAGAAGGAAGGAGCTGGCAGTCTTCAAAGGCTGGAGAGGATAAACACCGGGAACCAGCTGGAACCACTGAGTATTTTGTTTGTTCTTACTTTTACTCTTAATTTTGTGGGAATTCCTTGGCTTATTACTGACAACCACTTATCATTACAGAAAAGGTCAATGTGTTAGACTGGGTTCTCTAGAGAAACAAAACCAGTAAAGCTTAGATACATAGAAAAAGAGAAATTTATCTTAGGAAAATGGCTCACACACTTATAGAAGCTAGCAAGTCCTAAGTTCTTGGCTCAAACGTCAAGCTGGAGGCTCTTCCCGACTCATGCAGCTGCAGGGGCTGAGGAGCTCAAGGTTGGCAGGCAGTGTACTGGCTGTTGACTCCAATGAGTGACGAATCCAAGAGCTCCAGGCCAAATGGTGGATTGTTCCCTCACAGACAGTTGTAGGCAGAATCCCAATCCACAGGATGTCCATAAATATACTGGAAGCAGGTCACACACCCCTAGGGAAACTCCCTTTCAACTGATTGGCTGCTCAAAACATAGACATCTGATCCCATCATTGGAACAACCCACATCACAATTGCTTAAACCACAAAGAATTGTGGTGCAGCCAAGTTGACACACAGCTCCAACTATCATAGTCAGCAACACTTGGAAAACTTGTACACAAAATATGCTTAACTCATCTTTATGTTGGATAGCTCTTAAGTACTTTGCAGTGAGAAAATTACATTGGAAGAAAATCCATACAAATTTCAAATAAATTTCAAATAATCTTCTTGATAGTTTTTCTTTTTTGGCTGATTTTTAAAATTAGATCTGATAAGATAGTTGTTTCAACCGGCAACACACATGACATGAGCTGACTTATGTTCTTGCTCATCATTAGAATGAACTTCAGTGGATGTTTCTTGGCAGGAACCTTCTTGAGTCACTTGTTCATTTTGTAAGGCTTGATTGAGGTAACATCAGATAAGATCATCTATATGTCCACTTATCAGGGTACACACACTGCAGGATCATATACAACATGCTGAAAGCACATAGAAGAGTGAGTTCCACTGCCACCCTCTCTGGATGAGTCAGAAACAATATATACTTTCTTGGACTCTGGACATGTGACTAGCAGACCTGGTGACAGAATGAAGAAGACATTGGTGCCAATCCATATTTAAGTATTATAAAATCTTACTGTATTTTTTTAAACAAAAAATGTAAATAGAAGTTCTAAGGTTTTCTTTTGACATCAGTAAGTATTAACTTTTGCACACCAAATTTACGTGTGCACATAAGAGCATAATTATGGACTGTTCTCTTTGGGACAGGCAAACCACATGGCCACCTTCATGATACTTCTGGACTATACCCTTGTGCTGGACTTCTCTTCACACTCACCATCCTGTATCCATTTTCTATCTTGTATCCACCATCCACCTTGTATCTACCCTCCATCTATATATATATATATTTTTTTTTTTTTTTTTTAATGGTATTTTATTGAATTTTTGGTGAAAGTTTGCAACAAGAAGGTAGGTTCCCATTTGGCAATTTTCACACAAATTATTCAGTGACATTAGCTACATTTATCACAATGTGTCAACATTTGTGTTCTGTTTCATTTCTTAAGTCTCTTGTAGTCGTGTTTGTACTTTTCATCATAGAAATCTTTTATGTCACCTTCTCCAAGCTACCTATTCAGAATATCTTGCCTGTAAACACCTTGGCCAGATTAAACTTGTGTATGAACTCATAAACTTTATTTGCAATTCATGAGCTGGGAAGTGTTTGGCCTGGAAGTAAAACACGAGCTTCCAAGAGTGGTACCAAGAAGAAAAGTTTCACAAGCAAATACACAGGAGAAAGAAGGAAGCTATATGGGGCAATTTCATGTACTGGCTGGCGGGCATTTTCTTTCCTTATTTGGAAATTAAGAGGAAATTTTGAAGCAGGTTAAACAAAGCAGGCAAGTCCTAATTGGTTACCTTAGGTTCTGTTTCTGGGAGAGTCGAGCACTGACAATAGAGAATTAGTTAACATAAGAATACAAGAAAACCCACCTAAAAACTATTAGATCAAGAGAGTGTAATGTAGACAGAAAACCAATATGCTAAAACTATGTATTTCCTACTACTGGAGTTGTTGTTGTTGTTATGTGCCATCGAGTCGGCCCCGACTCATAGCGACCCCTCCTTGGGTTTCCTAGGCAGTATCACTACGGAAGTAGGATTGCCCAACCTTCCTTCCGAGGAGTGGCTGGTGGGTTTGAACCGCCAGCCTTCTGGTTAGCAGTCAAGTGCTTTAGCCACTATGCTACCAGAGCTCCTACTGGAGTAATAGTTTAGAATATGATGTGAAAACAAAAATCTATTTTAAGAAAGCATCTAGGACAATGTGAATAAATCAAAAAACATTTTTCTGCAGAGAACGAATAAATGTTGTAAGATGACTATTAATAGTTGTAAGGTGAAAGTGCTTTATATATCTGCAATAATTAAAAGTTTCCTCTAAAGTGAATTGAAATACTATTGAAAGTGAGAAAAAATACCCTAAATTGTCCATATTATAATTTTTAAAAAGCATAAAAATTCAGTAGAAAGTAAGTATTATTCAGAAAGTGGTGATGGAACAATTGGATTATAATTTGAAAAAATACACTGATTTCATATAGAAGGGCAAGTAAAAAGTCATGTCAATAACAAAATACTGTGATCATTATACTATCTAATGATGGAAAAAAATTATGTAACAAGTATTAAAAATAGTGACAAAGGAAAACCTAGTTTGACTACATTAAAAAAAATTAAAAAACGTGTAAAGACATAAACTCAAAGGAAAAAAAATGGGTAAATAGTTGTTGTACAGTACAATAAAGATTAATGTTCTAATATAAAAGGAACTTTTATAAACTTACAAAATAACATCTTCATTTCAACCACAAAGCAGCTATTTTAATAGGTGATAAGAAAGTAAATGCCACCTCAGCATGTCAGAAATTAGCACTGACAAAGGGATTGAACCAAGGACAAGGAAGAAATTATTATGTCAAAAAAGCAAAACAAAGTTATCATCAAAAGGTCAAAATGCAAAAAAAGGTGTATTTGATTGCATCAAACTGAATAGCCCCGACCTCATAAAGATGCCAAAGATTAAGAAAAAAAGTATTTTCAGCAATGAACAAAGCCTCTTTCAAAATGATAATGAACCTCCCTCGATGGTTATGAAAGTGCTTTATATATCTACAAAAATTGAAATAGTTTCCTCTAAAGTGAACTGAAATACTATTGGAAGTGAGGAAAAATACCCTAAATTGTCTATATTATGATACTTTATCATGATTTTTAAATAGCATAAAAATTCAGTAGAAAGTATTATTTGATATTTAAAGCAAAAGAGATATAGATGATTCATGTATCAGAAATACAAATGCACAATAAACAAAAAATTCAGCATTACCAAAATATTAAGGTAACAAAATGTAAAATTGTTAGTGATATAGTCAACGTACACAGTGCCTGCTGGAAATAAATGCATATTGGCACAATCTTGAAAATATTTTTCAAGAGTCTAAAAAAGTTTACACTATGACTCTGATTTAGCAGTGAAAATAATATATCAGTAGTATGTGAAAAATAAAGGAACCATGACAAAGCAGACTTTATCCTAAGGAAGTGAAAATGCAAAAAAATGGAAACATTTGATCTCATAAAAATTAACTGAATAGCCCTGCTCTTGTAAAATTCCAGAAGATTAAGGGGGGAAAAAAAAAGTCAGTCCAAGCAAATGCCAGCTACCTTTTATTTATTATATAAACAGATCCTATTAACTTGATATGAAAAACAAAGCAACTCTGGTAAGTATCACATGAGCAAGGGACACGAACATTAGATCAAAGAGGAAACACACTCAAAGATACACAAATATTCAATCGCATCAACAGTCAAGGAAATGATTGGGATGCATTTGTTTATTCAATACACAAAGTTAAGAGCAATTTCTACTTTCTATTTTCTAAATGTACTCAAATGTGCTATTTTTAGCAATAAAAAAAACTGAGTCATTTAAAAAACAAACAGTATGAGAACTTCTGCCAATGCAGAAATCATAAAAAGTATTAAAAAGAATCAACACTTGTATGGACAGTAAAATTCAGATCCCTGGAAGCCAATTCCTTTTGCCTTGGTTCCTGAGTTCTTTTATGGGATTGTCAATGTGTATACATACACATATGCACACACACATATCATATATATACACATATATATAATATGTAAGTATATAGTGTGGTATGTATATCTCACACAATGTGTTAGTCTCAGAAAGTACTTCTTTGTAATCACTCACTACAGAGGACTCCTTTTATTCCATCTAGATCCCATTAAGATCCCATGCTGTTCTCAATCAGACGGGAAGCCCCTTGGTATTGAAGAGTATGGAGATCTCCTTTAGCACTGCTTATAAGATAGCAGTATCCTACACTTTCTGTGGCTGGCTTCTTAGGGAATCTGAAGTTGGTCCTGTCCTTTAGACATGGCTGAAAGGACATTTTACTGATTGGCTGCAGAAGAGTGTATCTCCTGTTAGCTCAGATATAGCCTTGAGGAAGGTCACATACAGCTCTCAGGATGCATATGAGCTGGAGCAGCACCAGGGCAATCACCCAAAATCACAAAATAATCGTATGTAAGCTTGCTAAATTGGGAGAATGACCCCTCAAAATTCTTTACCTTTGTTCAGCATATTTCTTTTGCTTTTTCCATTTCCTAAGTTTTACTGAACAAAAAGTAGAAAACAGTGAAAACCTAAATTTAGTAAGTAAAAACAATTCTTTGAAACTCAAACTGTGCTCAACAACCTGAATAAAAGCAACTCTACATAAAACAATATACAAGTTACTTCAACAGCAAAGCAGAAAAGTAATGTTAAGTTTCGTGTGATGTAACAATTTAGTCAAACGACAAATTTGGTCTTCAATTTAATGTGTTGTAGTCCTTATCTAAATTTCAGTATGACTATACAGATATCTGGGAGCTCTGGTAGCATAGTGCCTAAGGCTAACCAGAAGGCTGGCGGTTCAAACCCACCAGCCACTCCTCAAAAGGAAGATGGGGCAATCTACTTCCACAGTGATACCGCCTCAGAAGCCCAAGGAGGGGTCGCCAAGTAAGATCCGACTTGACGGCAGTGTGTTGGTTCGTTTGTTCCTTATACAAATATTTATTTTTGAGAACTGATTTCACATTAGAATAGAAATAGCTTATCTGTGGGGAAAAATTTAAATGTAAAAACCATTTAACATGAAGTGCAAATGAATTTAAAAATTATGTGTGCGTGTTCTCTCTCTAGAGAAAGAGATCTCAAACCCTGACTTAGGGCTTTCCTGTTTTTTTCAGTCTCTGAATTTATTATTTATCATGTCTTCCTAAGAAATGTCACAGTCTGAATTCAATCTGGTCAGAGTTGACAGATATGTCAAAAACTCTACAGAAAGAGGGAGGTAGCTAATAATATTTAACAACCTTTTGTTTTTCTGTTTTACGTTGCAACAGCCTCCCTTTGACGTTTTGTAGTCAAAAATGAAAACTTTCAGCTGTGAAGCATAATTATATCTACTACAGTCCCCTCCAATTAACTTACACACCACCACATGAAGACATCTAATTTAAACATTTTCTACACATCTTTTCTCATTTAAAACAGCTGGCTATGTGGAATACATTTTCAGAATGCATGTTAGCCATCTGATAAACATACTAAGCCAAACAACACAAATGACATCAGTTATCTTTTTATCTAGTAACTATACCAATCATTTTAAGAAAAGATAAATTGAAGGAAAAGTATGAGATCATCCATGATGCACTGCAAAGATATTATTATACCTTAGTCCTAGGAATGATCTGAAGGTGCTGAAAGAGGAGATTCTCTAGAAGGTGATCCAGGGTGTTCTTCAGGTGGAAAAACTGTGAGGGTACAAGCTCGAATACCACCAAGTGACTCTGGAAGGTCAAAAACTTTGTGCCACTCATCTTTTTCTGGGTCATATTTCTGGACAATTTCTACCATACAACGGTTATTCCAAGAATACCCACCAACAACATAGATTTTATTTTCAAAGACGGCAACTCCAACATCACTCTGACCTCTTAACATAGCAGCAATTGGTGTCCACTGGTCAAGAGTTGGTGAATAGTATTCACAGCTCAGAACATCATCATAATCACTTGTTCCCCTGAAGTGATTGCCACCAATGACATAGAGTTTGTCTCCAACTGTACACATGCAATGCAGACCTCTGACTGTAGTCATTGGAGCTTTCTGTGTCCACTTGTCTGTATCTGGGTCAAAGCACATGAGCTCATTTTGGAAAGTATCATGGGTAATTCCTCCTGAAATATACATTAAGCCGCCATACACCGTTCCAGCATGGCCATAGTGGGGTTCACTCATTTTTGCAACATAACTCCATTCATTCATCCTCGGGTTGTAACATTCTACTGTGGCCAATTCACCAGCTGCACTGCGCCCACCAACTGCATACAAATGTCCTTTGAGGGCACTCAAGTGGAAGAATGTGCGCTTTTCATTTAATGATGCAACTTGCATCCATTTATTACACCGAGGATCAAATCTAAAGACTGTATCAACAGCAGTTTTTCCTTTTGTATCGTAATTACTTTGACCACCAACTACATAAAGAAAGTTTCCAATGACAGCAATACCATGCTGGTAACGAGGAGCATCCATGGGGGCTAAAGATTTCCACTCTTGGGCCCTTTCATCATACATTCTTAATTCTTTACTGACAACCAGCTGCTGCCTCAAAACTCCTCCTAATGTAACCAAATGAGTCGAGTCAGATCGAATGGCAGTCCTGTCTGACTGCATCACTGGCTGCATATATGGCATCATCTGGTAATTGCTAGCTTCCAAAAGCAAATTCACACAGGTATTGTCTGTTCTCATGAAATCTACAGTCTGCACATAATTGATGAGATCCTGTGGTGTCATCAGTGGAAATCGAATGTTCTTCATTAATTTTGCAGCATAATCCATCCGAGGATCTTCCAACCTTAGCCAGCGGCAGGCAGCCTTGAAGAGTTCAAGTTCAGTACAGTGCTTAAGACTATTACTAGAAAGCACAAAGGCAAGCCGCTCAAAAGGGAGTTTTAGGAACTCTCCAGTACTCAACAATGCAGGAAAATTCTTCAGGATGAAATTGTTAACATATTTATCCACTTCTATAAGATTATAGGTGTTTGCAATCCGTCCAACCTCAACACAGTTATCTAAAGAGACCCCCGATATAAGAAATACTTTACAGAAGTCCAAAACAGGTAAAATCTGTAAAAAGCTGGCAGCTTCAAGTGTGTCTTGAAGATTGTCCATATTGAGAGAAAGTTTTGCAGTATAAATAAAATCAATGATTTTCTTCAGACCAACCTTGTTCACCCCATGAAGCTTAATGCACATTAAATCTTGTTCTTTCATTCCACCTGTGAACATCGCTTTGAAATAATCACTAGCAGAAGCCATCATAGCTCTGTGAACAGGGAAGATTTCATCTCCATCACCTGGTACCAGAGTCACATCGCAAAGTAATCCTTCTATCCTAAGCTGATCAAAACCTTGCAATACCACTGAACTATGGGTATTGCTGGTAAAAAAACGCGTGGTTCCTGCCTTGCAAGGCTGCAGATGGGCAGACACGCCCATTTCACCGTTACCAAGAGACACTTTCATGTGCAAACCGTCCTCTGGCACAGAAAGATGTATGCTGGAGAAAGAAGTTAATAAACTGAACGTTTTAAAGGGAACAAGGGCATCCAGAGGGCCAACGAGCTCGTTTTCCTTAACAAGGGCAAGCAGTCACTGTGGTACCCCTCAGGGCACACAGTCAGTCATCTACTAAAGACTGTTCTGTAGGACCACAAAGGGATGTGGACCTCAAATCTGATTATTATGCAGATGAGTCATCACCTGACGGCAATAAAATGACCCGGTTCACCTCGTCCGGCCTGCGCTGCTGCTCCTTCACAGTTCCGCTCCAGGCCAACGGGGAGGCGCCGCCACGTATTGCAGTTCCGCGGCGAGGCCGGGCACCCCGGCGAGCGGCCCGCTGCGCCCTCCGCTGTCACCAACGTGTCGCCGCGGTCACGGGACTGTCTCCGAGTAGGGGCTTGAAACACAGGCCTGGGCCTGGGCCTGTAACACGGACCTACCCCTGGACGCCGAGCCAGTCCTTCCGGAAAGGCCGAATCCCAGGATCCCCCGGGCTAGGAGCGGCCGAGACAGCTACCGCGGCTGCGCGCCCGCCTGACCTCATCGGTGGGCGGGCGTGCGGAAGAGAGGGGAAGAGAGCGGGATGTGAGAGGGGAGGGGGCGGGGATTGGGGAAGGGAGGCGCGGGGGGGGGAGGCAGCGGGGCGTTAGGGTCAGAGACGTTTGTGGGACTAATAGGCTAGAAGAAGTGCACGTTTATCATGCTATATTTGGTATAAATATTTTTGTGGTGTCTGAGCTCTTCTCCAAAATGCATACTTTTCTTTAAGGTTTACATTTCTTGGCCTCTGACTTTCGAATTACAGTGAAACGGGGCTAGTGTTTAAGTTGAGAGGAAACCTGGCAGAGGAGGGGATGAGAGAAAGTTACTTTAAACTTTTTCTCTGTAATAACAACTTTATAATTTTTTTCCCACACAATTTAACAGACACCTCAATTATAATTTTAATTCATGCTTTCAAATTCTGTATTATTTAAAACGTCTTTTTTTTTTTTTTTAGGATTTGGGTGAAGATTTACAGAGTAAATTCACTTTTCATACAGCAGTTCACATATACTTTGTCTCATG
>NW_006921932.1:3343561-3350068 GCF_000298275.1 Orycteropus afer afer
AAAAAACCTCTCCAGGCCAAGAGATTCACACTAGTCATGGCTCCAAGGTCACCTCATTGTGCCAAGTTATATGTTTATTGCCTCTAAAGGCAATATTTACCATAGAGGCAGAGAGCATAGGTCAGGAAAGTTGTAAGGTTCAGGGTCTCTCTTTGACTGACCATCTTGTGATGCCCTGATTATACAATGATGCTCCAGATTGGTGTGGGACAGCCTATGAGATAGTTCCCAATGACTATTATTAAAGTGAGTAGCAGGGCAAGAACCCATTGTCTCTGCCACTCTTCTAAACTATCAAGTACATTTTTCACTTTTCAGAAGATTATAGGAAACAGAGTCTGATCATTTTTTTCTTTTTTCTTACAATTCTCTGAGAAGGAAAAAAGAGAGCACCTTTCTGCTAATTACACTACACTCTTCTGGATTTTTGTTGGTTTTGTTGTTATACTTATTGGTATATAGATATTGTCCATTGGACCAGGTACCTCTACAGCCTGATCATAATTTTACACAAACTATCTGATTTTTTTCCTCTTAATAAGACTTATAACATGTATAGTAGGTTGTTGTTGTTGTTGTTATGTGCCGTCAAGTTGGCTCCGACTCATAGCTACCCCTTCTTGGGTTTCCGAGGCAGTATCACTATGGAAGTAGATTGCCCAACCTTCCTTCCAAGGAGTGGCTGGTGGATTTTAGTTATATTGTTAGTACTCTTAGGAGTCCCTGGGTGGTGCAAGTGGTTAAGAGCTTGACTATTAGCTAAAAGGTTGGTGGCTCAAACCCATCCAGAGATGACTTGAAAGACAGGTCTGGTGATCTGTTCTGGAAAGTCACAGCCTTGAAAATCCTATACAGTACACATGGGATTGTTATGAGTCAGAATCGACTCAACAGCAACTAACAACAGAAACATTCCCAAAAAACACACAGCCAGTAAAGATCAGAGTTAGATTGGAATACAGGCATTCCCCAGGTTACAATCAAGATCTGTTCCTAAGTGTTTCAGGGTCATGGATGCTGGGGTTTGTGTGGTCTATGAGTCCTTTGGACTAATTGTTGCCTTATGTCTTTGATTTTCTTCAGTCTTCTTTACTCCAGACAGGGAGAGACTTATTGTTGCACCCTAGACAGCCACTCACAAGCTTTTAAGACCCTAGTCAGTACTCACCAAAGTAGGATGTAGAACATTGTCTTTGTGGACTATATTATGCCAGTTGTCCTTAGCGTCACCTGAGACTGTGGTCCTGAGGCCCTGTTCTAGTTACCTAGTGCCGCTCTGAAAAGAATATACCACAAATGGGATGCTTTAACAAACAGGAGTTTATTCCCTTACAGTTTGGAGGCTTTAAGTCCGAGTTCAAAGTGCCAGGCTCTAGGGGCTGGGTGAAAGCCCCTCAACCTTGAGCTTCAGCTCTGCCTCCTGCTCTTGTCCACTGAAGCTAGAGGCTTTTCTTCACTCAGCTGCTGGCTGCTGAGACTGACAAACCCAAGGTTGACAAGTAACAAGACACAATCCTGATATTACCAAACCACATGGCAGGCTGCTGAACAATGACATGGCTACTACATGCAGGATTCAAACGTGCCATAAGCTAGATAGACCATTCCCAAAGCTACTTCTTATACACTGGGAACAGATCACATTCCCAAAGCAGCTACTCAGCTGCTCCAATAGATTCCACCATGGAGTTAACTATCAATCTCACCTTGGGGAATAACTATATCCAGCTGCCCAGCCACTCAACCAGGTCTAGCCAAGTTGACACACAAACTTAACTACCACAGGCCCCATGACCAGTGACTCATTCCCTTGATGTATTTATTTTGTTATGACTAAGAGGTAGCATAGTGCCTAAGGCACTTGACTGCTAACCAGAAGGCTGGCAGTTCAAACCCACCAGCTACTCTTCGGAAGGAAGGTTGGGCAATCTACTTCCGTAGTGATACCACCTCGGAAACCCAAGGAGGGGTCGCTATGAGTCGGATCCGACTCAATGGCAGTGAGTTTGGTTTGGTTTTTTTGGTTGTTATTTTTGGGTGCCATTCAGCTGATTTTCATCTCATGGTGACCCCATGGGATGGAGAAATCTTATCAGGAGCAAATAGCCAGATCTTTCTCCTGCAGAGCTGCTGGATGGGTTTGAGCACCAGGGTGAGTTTGAACTGCCAGCCTTTCTGTTAGCAGCCGAGTGCTTCCTGTCAATACAAGGAATGAGGAAACACATATGAGCTTATGGATGCACATTCCTTTTCTATATATGTATCTTCCTTCCACATTAGTGTTACTCCTCATTATATTTACAGATTTGCCGTATCCTTTCAATTTAGCCACTCTGACTACTCTGATTTCCCCATTTCAAACCACCAAACTCACTGCCTCAGTCAATTCTGACTCATAGTGACACCCATTGGGTTTCTAAGGCTATAAATCTTTATAGAAGCAAACTGCCTCATCTTTCTTCCACAGAACAGCTGATGGGTTTGAATCACCAACCTTTTGGTTAGCAACCAAATGCCTTAACCACTACCCCACCAGAGCTCTTTGGTTTCTCCTTTTATATCCTTCTTAAAGAACAGCACCACCCAAGGCCACTCACACTGCCTCACTCTTGATTTGTTCTTTTGTTCACTGCCACAACTGACTGCCCCCATTAGCCAACCCTGGGTCCACACCCTTTCTGCCACCTTGCTTAGTCATAATGGAGAAGAAATGGGAAAAAAAAAAAAAAAAAAAAACCACTGCCATTGAGTTGGATCCAACTCATAGTGATCCCTCCTTGGCTTTCTGAGAAGATTATCACTATGGAAGATTGCCCAGCCTTCCTTCCAAGGAGTGGCTGGTGGGTTTGAACCGCCAGCCTTCTGTTTGGCAGTCAAATGCCTTAGGCACTATACCACCAGAGCTCCAACTGACTGCCCCCATTAGCCAACCTTGGGTCCACACCCCTTCTGCCACCTTGCTTAGTCATAATGGAGAAGAAATGAAAGAACAATGGAAATAAGGAAGAAAGGAGCATCCAATTTTTGATGAAATTTGTGGCTTTTACAAAGTGAAATGACCATTGTTTTCTGTTTCCTCATCTGAAAAAGAGAAGATAATTTTAGTTACTGTCACAAAGGAAATTAGGAAGATTAAAAGAAAATAAAGTTTTCAAATTACTGGTTGAGAATCTGAACACAGAAAATTATAGCTGCCTTGTTGTTATGTGCCGTTATGTCAGACCCAACTCATAGTGACCCCTCCCTGGGTTTCTGAGGCAGTATCACTACAGAAGTAGATTGCCCCATCTTCCTTCCAAGGAGTGGCTGGTGTGTTTGAACTGCCAGCCTTCTGGTTAGCAGTCAAGTGCCTTAGGCACTATGCTACCAGAGCACCTAGTATTCCTATAACACAGTAATTATTTGTACATTCTAGGTTCAATCAAGACAAGCTAAGAGAAGCTGTGATTACAGCTGAGGGAAATTTTCCTGAAGCCCTCAGAGTCAGGCACTCTGGTACCCCCTAACTGGAAAGTCTAGGGAGGAAATTGCCTGCAGGACTATGAAGGAGCAGAGTCCAGGTTCACATTGTTAAAGCAGTGCCTGGCACCGAAAAGGGAGAAATTACATGGCATACTTGAAATTTTTTTCAGGAGAACCAGCTTCTTAGCAGGAAGATCACAGCTGATTTGTGAAATGTATAAATGATATAAATAATGCCTTACGCATCTTCACTTAGTTTCACACCGTTTCTGGTGCTATCTTAACGCATAGGTTTAAAAAAGTTATAAAGAAAATGAGAAACTGTTTAAAAAAAAAAAAAAAAACCTACAGTGGGGGATGGGAAATGGGATGTCCCCTGATTTTCAGACATGATTTTTAGCCAAGGAAAATTACAGCACTTTACATTGAAAAGCTATTTCCTAGGCAAAAGTTAGGGTGAGGCAAGCAAGATACTTTCTCAGGCACAAACGTTAAGAGGGTGCCAAATGGCAAGAAAAATATCATTGTTGTGTGCCATTGAGTCAGTTCTAACTCATAGCAATCCTATAGATCAGACTAGAAACCCCTATAGAGTTTAGCATAATGCCTAAGGCACTTGACTGCTAACCAGAAGGCTGGGGGTTCAAACCCACCAGCCACTCCTTGGAAGGAACGTTGGGCAATCTACTTCCGTAGTGAGACTGCCTTGGAAACCCAATGATGGGTCATTATGAGTTGGGTCCGACTCAACGACACGTAACAACAACAATCCCAGCCAAAACTCCACACATCCCATCTTTTCCCTATCATAGCCATAGTTGTTGTTGTTAGGTGCCATTGAGTCAGGTCCAACTCATAGCAACCCTGTACAACAGAACGAAACATTGCCCAGTCCTGTGCCAGCCTCATAGTCCTTGCTATATCTGAGTCCATTGTTGCAGCCACTGTGTTAATACATCTCATTGAGGGTGTTCCTCTTTTCTGCTAACCCTCCACTTTACCAAGCATGATATCCTTCTGGGAATGGTCCCTTCTGACAACATGACCAAGTAGGAGAGATGAAGTCAGGCCATTTTCGCTTCCAAGGAGCATTCCGGCTGCACTTCTTCCAGGACTTATTTGTTTGTTCTTCTGGCAGTCCATGGCACTTATAGTATGCTTCACCAACACCACAACTCTAAAGCATCAGCTCTTCTTTGGTCTCCCTTGTCCATTGTCCAGCTTTCACATGCATATGAGGCTATTGAAAATTCCATGGCTTGGGTTAGGCGCGGGAGCTCTGATGGCACAGTGCCTAAGGCATTTGACTGCTAACCAGAAGGCTGGTGGTTCTAATGCACCAGCCACTCCTTGGAAAGAAGGTTGGGCAACCTACTTCCATAGTGATACCGCCTCAGAAACCCAAGAAAGGGTTGCTATGAGTTGAATCCAACTCCATGGCAGTGAGTTTGGTTTTGGAATATATAATGCCAATGTCTTGTTTCCCTAGAAATGTTTTCTAACTACTTATTCTTTAGGAGAAATCTCTGCTAGAGGATTCCATTAAAGAAAATAGTACTTTTGTTTCATTTACCTATATATTCACAAGGAGAAGTAAATCCCTTAGAGCAGAGGTACTTCAAAATATGAACCAATGAAATAATGAAATGAATTATGTCCTATTTGGATTTTAAGGCAGATTAAAGGTTTAAGAGTCCTTCAGTGATGCAAATAGTAAATGTGCTCAGCCAATAACTAAATGGTTGATGGTTTGAGTTCACTTAGAGGCACCTCAGCAGAAAGGGCTGTCCTTCCAAAAACTCAGCCACTTAAAACACGATGAAACACAGTTCTACTGTGACATACATGGGGTCATCATGAGTGGACTCAGCAACTGAATACTGCTTAAAAGTTTAAGAGCAGTTGGTATCTTTTTAATGGAACAAATAAGACCCAATTTTAAAAATATAGGGATATATGTGCCCTGCACCTTCCCACCCACTCTCCCCTGACTCTAAAGTAAAGGAAATTAGAAGGCAATACTGACATATTTTAATATGGAGAATACATTTTTAAAATACAGCTATTATAAGATATAAATTCAAATTATTATCAAATTATTATAAATACAAAATGTGATTTATCTGGATTCAAAAATCATTCTTCCTTATTATTAAAAAACAATTTGTCAAAAATGACTCAATAAAACAAAAAAGAAGTCTTTGAATTGAGTAAATTTAAAAAGTTGTGAAGAGCAGGAAAACTGTTAAAAAAAAAAAAAAAGTTAGGGAAGGAGTGATTGCAAAAGGGATGGCCCTTGATTTCCAGAAAGGATTTTCATCTGTCAAAAATCACAACACTAATTCAAAAGCTATTTTCAGACCTGGGATTAGGGTGATGTGAGTGAGTACTCCTGGCAAGCACAAAATTTAAGGAGACACTAATAAGTAATCAAGATATCTTCATGCAAGATTAAAAAATAAAAATTAATGCAAAAACACACATGATGAACAAGATATAAAAAATTTAAATAAAGATAGGCTCTAACCACACTAGCACTAATATCAATCAGCACCACTACAGCATTAATTACATTCATTATTCTATTACTGCTCACTATACCAGAATTTACAGTAGCTCTAATTCAAGCCTACGTATTTACACTTCTGGTCAGCTTATACCTACATGATAATACTTAATGACCCACCAAACCCACGCTTATCACATAGTCAATCCCAGTCCCTGACCTTTAACAGGCACATTATCTGCCTTACTAATGACCTCAGGATTAATTATATGATTCCATTTCAACTCCTTCACCTTATTATCTCTAGGCCTATTAACAAATATTCTTACCATATATCAATGATGACGTGGTATCATTCGAGAAAGCACCTATCAAGGCCACCATGCCCCGGTAGTACAAAAAGGCCTTCGATATGGTATGTTGTTGTTGTTGTTATGTGCCGTCGAGTCAGACCTGACTCATAGCGACCCCTCCTTGGGTTTCCGAGGCAGTATCACTACGGAAGTAGGATTGCCCAACCTTCCTTCCGAGGAGTGGCT
>NW_006921932.1:3350493-3367735 GCF_000298275.1 Orycteropus afer afer
AGCCACTCCTCGGAAGGAAGGTTGGGCAATCCTACTTCCGTAGTGATACTGCCTCGGAAACCCAAGGAGGGGTCGCTATGAGTCGGGGTCGACTCGACGGCACATAACAACATAACAACAACAGTTATAGCGACTGAAGAGTATCCGGAGGCTTGGGTATCAAATGTGATGGTATTTTTATCTTTGTGTATTGGTTTAATAATGGAATTAGGTTTAGTCATATGATTAACGAGTGGTGATGGATTAATAAGTTTTGATATTGGTAACTTAGAAAACTGATTTTTAGCAGTGATGATATGTTTGTGGTTCGTGAAGATTATGCTGGAGGGTCCTTTTTGTATGTTTATGGAAGTTGAGTAATAATTATGGCAGGGTGGTCTTTATTAGTGTATTTATCTTGATTGAGATTACTCAGAGTCGTTAAAGGGAAATGTAGATTTCTGTAACAATGTATACGAGGAAGGAGAGGAAATATAATTTGATTAATCCTTTTTGGTTGGAAGTTTTAATGGAAGATATGAGATTTATAAATGCGATATTTTTTGGAATAATTTTTTTAAGTCATATTAGATCTAGGGTGGTGGTAGCTAATTTTTGGCCAATAGTTAGGATGGAGAGGGGTGGAGTACGATGTATAATGGAAGGATAATAACCTAGTATATTAGAGAATTTGAATTGGTAGCCAGGATAGTTGAATTTAAGGTTATAGGTTAAGGAATTTAGTTCTATAGCTAACATGAAACCGATTAGTGTAGTTGAAAGTGCTGTGTATTTGATATATGGTGGTATAGTTATAGGTGGAATTGAAGTGGGGAGTAGATTTAGAGAAATTAGGTAGCCACCAAAAATACTTCCGATAGTGAGGCATTTAATTGAGTTGATGAGAGATGGGTTGTTTTCATTGATTAGAATAGGAGAGGAAGATCGTGGTTGGCCTAGCAGGACGAAGAAAATAATTCGGGTGTTATATATTGCTGTTATGGATGTGGCAATTAAGGTAATAGCGAGGGCTCAGGCGTTGGTGTAGGATGTAGTTGCGGCTTCAATAATTAAGTCTTTTGAATAGAAGCCTGTTAGGAATGGTATACAAGTCAATGCTAGGCTTCCTACAATTAGTGAAGTTGTTGTAAATGGGAGAGATTTATACAGGCCTCCTATTTTGCGGATGTCTTGTTCGTCATTGAGGCTGTGGATGACAGAGCCTAAACACAGAAATAGCATTGCCTTAAAGAAGGTGTGTGTACAAATATGTATAAAGGCTAAGTAGGGTTGATTAATTCCAATAGTTACTATTATTAGGCCTAGTTGGCTGGAGGTTGAGAAAACTATAATTTTTTAAATGTCGTTTTGCGTGAGAGCACATAGGGCTGTGAATAAGGTAGTAATTCTCCAATGCATAAATTAGGGCAATATGATTGTTTTCTAGAATGGGGTGAAATCGAATAAGTAGAAAGATACCTGCTACAACTATTGTGCTGGAATGGAGTAGAGCTGAGACTGGTGTAGGACCTTCTATAGCTGCTGGTAGTCATGGGTGGAGACCAAATTGAGCGGATTTACCTGTTGCGGCTAGAATTAAGCCTAGAAGAGGAAGTGTTTTTTCTGTTGGGAATGTAATGAAGATTTGTTGAAGTTCTCTTGAGTTAGAATGGACTATAAATCAGGCTATTGATAAAACAAAGCCAATGATACAAACCCAGTATCTCCAATTCGGTTATAAAGGACTGCTTGTAGGGCAGCTGTGTTGGCGTCAGTTCGTCCCGATCATCAGCCAATAAGTATAAAAGACATAATTCCTACTCCTTCTCATCCGATAAATAGTTGAAATAGATAGTTAGCTGTAACTAAAATTATCATGGTAATTAAGAATAGGAGGAGGTATTTGAAAAATCGGTTAATGTTTGGATCAGAATGCATGTATCATAGTGAGAATTCTATAATAGACCATGTTACGAATAGTGCTACGGATATGAAGATTAGTGAGAAGTAGTCAAATTTAAAGCTTATTGATAGTTTAAAGGTTTGGATAGTGATTCAGTGTCAGAGTTTAGAGCTTCTTGGCTAGAATAAATGAACATGGTTGTTGGAATTAAGCTGGTTAGGAAAGCATAGGAAATAGTTGTTTTTACATAGATAGGATATTTAAGGGGATTATAGGTTTTGAGAAATAGGGTTATAATGATGGGGATGATGAGAATAATAAGTGAGACTAGGGAAAATAATGAAAATATGTTAATTACTTTTATTTGGAGTCGCACCAATTTTTTGGTTCCCAAGACCCACGGATTTCTACTATCCTTTAAAAGTGAAAAAGCCATATTTATTAGTCATGGTATGGAGAATTAGCAGTTCTCCTGTCTTTTTCGGTAATTAGGAAAGTATAATTTTCCATTATTAGAATCACAATCTAATGTTTTTATTAAACTATAATTACAATAAGTGAAACCAAGAATAATTTTGGGGCTAAATGTTAGTAGGAGTAATGGGATAATGTGGAGGGCTATAAGTGTGTTTTCTCGGGTAAAGGAGGGAGTAATTGCACCAATATGATGTGAAAATTTTCCTCGTTGAGTGGTAATTAGTATATAAAGAGAATAGAGGGCTGTAATTGTATATTTAATCCTATCAAGATTATGGTAAGGTTAGATCAAGAGAAAGAGGATACAACCACAAATAGTTCCCCAATGAGATTAATTGTGGGGGGAAGAGCCAAGTTAGCAAGGCTAGCGAGTAGTCATCAGGCAGCTATGAGTGGTAATAGTACTTGTAGTCCTCCGGCTAAGATTATGGTTCAACTATGGATGCGTTTGTAGTTGGAATTAGCTAGGCAAAATAGTATAGATGAAGTTAGGCCATGGGCTACTATTAGAGTGGTTGCTCCTATAAAACTTCAGGGGGTTTGAATAAGAATAGCAATAATTACTAGAGCTATATGGCTAACAGAAGAATAGGAATTTAAGATCTGTTTGATGTAAACAAATTAAGCTACTCATTACTATTCCTATGGTATATTATGAATCTCAATTTTACTAGACCCACTAATAAACCACATAGCATATCCATTCCTAATGATAGCATAGGAATGGATATGCTATGTGGTTTGTTACCGGGTCTAGTAAAATTGAGATTCGTAATATACCATAGCCTCCTAGTTTTAGTAGAATTGCAGCTAGAACTATTGAGCCAGCAATAGGACCCTCTACGTGTGCTTTTGGTAGTCACAGATGAAGACCGTATAAGGGTATCTTCACTATGAATGCTATTATGCATGCGAGTCATAGGAAATTAGAGGACCATAGGTGGGGTAGAGGTTGTGTTCATAGTTGCATAATCAGGAAATTTAGTGTTCCTAATGAATTTTGAGTTCATATTAAGGCAACTAGTAAGGGCAAGGATCCAACGAGTGTGTAAAATAGGAAATAAAGGCCAGCGTTTAGCCATTCTGTTTGATTCACTCAATGAGTAATAATAATGAGAGTTGGGATCAGGGTTGCTTCGAATAGGATATAGAATAAGATTAGTTCTGCAGCGGCAAATGTTATAATTAGAAATAATTGTAGAAGAATTAGTATAGTAATATATGATTTTTTGGGGGGAATAGATTCGGGGTGTAGGTGGTGCTGACTAGCTATTAATATTAAGGGAAGTAGTCAGCAGGTGAGGTGTAGAGAGGGCATCTGAAAAGAACAAAGGGGAGAAGTTTAGTCCTATATCATGGGGTTGATTAAGGAGTATTAGGCTGATCAGACTAATAAGTAAGCTGTATATAGTGGAGTTAATTCAGATTATAGAATTTTTTGAGAACCAGATGAGAGGAATTAATATAATAGTAGGAAGAATAAGTTTTAGCATTGTAGGAGGTTAAGGTTTTGTACATAGTCTAGTCCATAAGTGTTTGATACTATTACTAATAAAGATAAACCTACAGCAGCCTCACATGCGGCAAAAACTAGGAGAATAATAGGTAGTACGGTTATTAGTGTAAAATGTATGTTTAAGGCTATAATAGTCCCTAGGATAAATAGAGATAATATTATTCCTTCTAGACATAGAAGGGAGGACATTAGATGTGATCAATAAACTAGTATTCCTATTAAGGAGAGAGTAAATGCGAGAAAAATATTTATGTAAATAGAAGGCATATTGATAATTATGAAGTTAATCATAATTTAGTGAGTCAAAATCACTTGTTTTAGGTTAAACTAATTATCAATTCAACTCATTCTAAGCCTTTTTGTACTCATTCATATGCTAGGCTAAGGGCTAGGAGGGAGATTAGCAGAAGTGTTATAAATAATATAAGTTTTAGATTATTTATTTGTGTTGCTCAAAGGAGGGGGAGTAGTAAGGCAATTTTTAAGTCGAAAAGTAGAAATGTAATAGCGACAAGGAAAAATTTTATGGAAAATGGTAGTCGAGCAGATCCTATAGGATCAAACCCACATTCATAGGGACTAGTTTTTTTCTATATAAATATTGAGTTGGGGAAGTCAGAATGCAATTAAAACTAATAGGGAAGCTAGGGATATATTTGTAATTAGGGAAATAGTGAGGTTAATTACTCTCTCCTGGGGCTTTCCAAGATTTGCTGATTGGAAGTCAGCTACATTTAGTTATATTAAGAAAGTAAGATCCTCATCAAGAGATGGAAACGTAAAGGAATAGTCATACAACGTCTACAAAATGTCAGTATCAGGCAGCAGCTTCAAATCCGAAATGATGGTTTGATGTAAAATGAAATTTTAATTGTCGTAGGAAACATGCTGTGAGAAAAGTGGAACCAATGATTACGTGTAGTCCGTGGAATCCTGTAGCCACAAAGAAAGTAGAGCCGTAAATTCCGTCGGCAATTGTAAAGGGTGCTTCATAATATTCTGAGGCTTGTAGAAGGGTAAAGTAGACACCTAAGGAGATAGTAAGAAATAATGCTTGAATTATTTGAGTTCGGTTTCCCTCTATTAAACTGTGGTGAGCTCATGTAATGGTAACTCCAGAAGCTAGTAGAATAGCAGTATTTAGAAGAGGAACTTCTATAGGATTGAGAGGATGGATACCTGCAGGTGGTCAGCAGCCACCCAATTCAGGGGTTGGGGCTAGACTTGAGTGGTAGAAAGCTCAGAAGAATCCTGTGAAAAAGAATACTTCTGAAATAATAAATAGGACTATACCATATCAAAGGCCTTTTTGTACTACCGGGGTATGGTGGCCTTGGTAGGTGCTTTCTCGAATGATATCACGTCATCAATGACATATGGTAAGAATATTTGTTAATAGGCCTAGAGATAATAAGGTGAAGGAGTTGAAATGGAATCATATAATTAATCCTGAGGTCATTAGTAAGGCAGATAATGTGCCTGTTAAAGGTCAGGGGCTGGGATTGACTATGTGATAAGCGTGGGTTTGGTGGGTCATTAAGTATTATCGTGTAGGTATAAGCCGACTAGAAGTGTAAATACGTAGGCTTGAATTAGAGCTACTGTAAATTTTAGTATAGTGAGCAGTAATAGAATAATAAATGTAATTAATGCTGTAGTGGTGCTGGTTGATATTAGTGCTAGTGTGGCCCCTCCAATTAGGTGTATTAATAGATGACCTGCTGTAATGTTAGCAGTAAGTCAAATGGCTAATGCTATGGGTTGAATAAAAAGGCTAATTGTTTCAATAATGACAAGTATAGGAATTAGTGGGATTGGGGTTCCTTGGGGAAGAAAATGGGCTAGTGATGATTTTGTTTTGTGGCAGAAGCCAGTAATAACAGCCCCTGCTCATAAGGGGATGGCTATTGCTAAGTTTATTGATAATTGGGTAGTAGGAGTGAAGGAATGAGGTAATAATCCTAGTAAATTTGTTGATCCGATAAAAAGAGTTAGTGAAATAAGTATTAGGGATCATGTTCGACCCTTGGCGTTGTGAATAGGTATCAGTTGTTTTAGAATTAGTTTTACTAGTCATTGTTGAATTGCTATAAACGGTTAGTAATTAGTCGGTTTGATGTAGAATATAGAAGAAAGGGAAATAAGATGATTAGGAGAACAATGGGGAGACCTATTAGTGTAGGTGTCGCAAATGAGGCAAATAGATTTTCGTTCATTTTGTTTCTCAGGGAGTATTATGTGGTTGTGTTTTTATAGTTTTAGGTAGGGGTTCTAATGGATATACATATTTGGAGATATTAGATTGAAATAAAATAAATAAGGTAATAATTATTGAAATAATTGTAATAAATCATGGTGGTGTATCTAATTGTGGCATTCACCAAAAACAGGTTTGCGCTCTCAATTTTTAATTTCAAAGGTTAATGCTTGTATTAGCTTTTCAGTGTATTAAGTTATTGATGCAGATCAGTTCTCGAAATGTTTAAGTGGAACAAGTTCAAGCACAATAGGTATGAAACTATGGTTTGCTCCACAAATCTCAGAGCATTGACCGTAGAATAATCCTGGTCGGGTTGAAGTTAATGTTGCTTGGTCTAGTTGTCCTGGAATAGCATCAGTTTTTAAGCCAAGAGATGGGACGGCTCATGAATGTAGAACGTCTTCTGACGAAATAAGTATACGAATAGGGAGTTCTATGGGAAGTACTACTCGGTTATCTACTTCTGGTAGGCATAGTTCTCCTGGTTTCAGGTCGGTTGTTGGGATTATATAAGAATCAAAGTTAGATCATTATAATCTGTATATTCGTAACTTCAGTATCATTGATGGCCTATTGTTTTGACTGTAAGTGATGGGTTATTAATTTCATCTATTATATAGAGGATTCGTAGGGATGGCAAAGCAATTAGGATTAGGATAATTGCGGGTAGGATTGTTCAGATTATTTCAACTTCTTGAGCATCTATTGTGCTGGTATGTGTCAATTTGGTTGTTAATATAAGCGAAATAATGTATAGTACTAATGAGCTAATTAGGAAAACCATTATAAGGGTATGGTCATGAAAGTGGAGCAGTTCTTCTATAATTGGTGATGAGGCATCTTGAAATCCTAGTTGAAAAGGGTAAGCCATAGAGGTATATAGGGGTTTCTCCTATAAATTAATCTTGACAAGATTATGTAATGGTTTTACTAATACCTCATTTTATTGAGAAAGTGATTGTTGTTGTTGTTATGTGCCGTCGAGTCGGCCCCGACTCATAGCGACCCCTCCTTGGGTTTCCGAGGCAGTATCACTATGGAAGTAGGATTGCCCAACCTTCCTTCCGAGGGGTGGCTTGTGGGTTGGAACCGCCAGCCGTCTGGTTAGCAGGCAAGGTTATTAAGTTGGCTTGAAACCATCATTTGAAGGTTCGATTCCTTCCTTTCTTAATAGGCTATTAATTAAACCTTAATAAAAGCAGGTTCTTCAAATGTGTGATAAGGGAGTGGGCAACCATGTAGTCATTCTAAGTTAGTTGTACTCAACTAACCATTACCATTACCATTTGAAAGTCCCTGAGAGTATTATAAGTAGGAGAGGGGAGCAGTACAAATTAAATTTTTGCAAATTCCGTTCAGTCTATTACAATTCTTAATAAAGAATATGAAAAGGTCTTTCTTTCTATATGTCCTGTAGTTCTTGTACACAACAATGCTAACTTTAAAAAACAATGCTAGTCAAAGTGCAGTGCTATGAAAAAAGTTTCAGAAACCTGAAGGCAAGTAAAAATAATTTAAGATTGTCATTGGTCACAAGAAATTGTCAAACATGGCAAGTCTCTCAACCGAAAATAAGTAAAGAAATAGTTTGGGAAAATATTGAGTTCACTTACACTAAGGCTGGGAAAATAAAATTATAGTAAATTCTGGTTTAGCATAGCTCTGGTGGCGTAGTGCATAAGGCATTTGACTGCCAACCAGATGACTGGAGGTTCAAATCTACCAGCCTTTCCATGGAAGGAAGACTGGGCAGTCTACTTCTGTAGAGATACCACCTTGGAAACCCAAATGGGGTCACTATGAGTTGGAATCGACTTGATGGCAGCAAGTGAGTGGTTTGGCATAAATAAAATATTTAGGCTTAAAATAATGCTCTGAGTTTTAATATACCTACTTTTCAATAGGAAAACCAGTTAATATGATGATTATCCAAATTTATTCACCAACCACTAAGGACAAAGATGAAAAAATTGAAGTATCAACTTCTGCAGTCAGAAAATGATCAAACATGTAATCAAGATGCACCAATAATTAGTGAGACTGGAATGTGAAAGTCAGTAACAAAAATGAAGGATCAGTAGTTGGAAAATATGACCTTGGTGATAGAAATGATTCCAAAGATCACATGATAGAATTTTAAAAGATCAGTGACTTATTCGTTGCAAGTACCTTTCTTCAACAATATAAATGTAGGCTATATGTGTGGACCTTACCAAATGGAATACACAGTAATCCGATCCACTGTATCTGTGTTGTTGTTGTTGTTATGTGCCGTAAAGTTGGCTCCGACTCATAGTGACCCCTGCTTGGGTTGCCAAGGCAGTATCACTACAGAAGTAGATTGCCCAACCTTCCTTCTGAGGAGTGCCTGGTGGGGTTGAACGCTTCAGCTTTCTAGTTAGCAGTTAAGTGCCTTAGGCACTATGCTACCAGAGGTCCTACTGTATCTGTGTGTGTGTGTATATATATATACACATACGCACACACACACATACACACACTCATATATAATAAACTTGAAAAAACATACTTACTGCTGTCAAGTCTATTTTGACTTATAGTGACCCCTCCTTGCGTTTCCAAGGTGGTATCTCTACAGAACTAGCTTGCTCAGTCTTCTTTCTGAGGAGTGGCTGGTGGGTTTGAACCCCTAGACTTCTGGTTAGCAGTCAAACGCTTAGGCACTATGTCACCAGACCTCCTATATATATTATATATTAGATACACACACACACATCATATATATGGGGAGAGAGAAAGAGGAAAAAATGATGGAGAACCTCAATATCATCAGTCACAACAAGCTCTGGGCCTGACTGTGGAACAGACCACCATTTGCTCTTATGTAAGTTAAGTTGAAGCTGAAGAAAATTAAAACAAATCCATGAGAGCTACAGTATACATCACCTGAATTTAGAGATCATCTCAAGAATAGATTTGACACAGTGAATATCAATGACTGAAGATCAGATGAGTTGTGAGATGACATCAAGGACATCATATATACAGAAAGCAAAAGGTCATTAAAAACACAGAAAAGAAAGAAAAGACCAAAGTAGATATCAGAAGAGACTCTGAAACTTGCTCTTGAACACTGAGTAGCTAAAGTGGAAGGAAGAAATGGAGCTTAACAGAAGATTTCAAAGGGTGGTTAGAGAAGACAAAGTAAAGTGTTGTAATGAAATATGTAAAGATCTGGAGTTAGAAAATCAAAAGATAAGAACATACTCAGCATTTTTTAAACTGAAAGAACTGAAGAAAAAATTTAAGCCTCAAGTTGCAATACGGAAGGATTCTATAGGTAAAATATTGAACGGCACAGGAAGCATCAAAAGAAGATAGAAGTAATACACAGTGACGGTACAAAAAAAAAATTGTCAAACATTCAACCATTTCAGGAGGTAGCATATAATCAAGAATCAATGGTATTGAAGGAAGAGGTCCAAGGTGCACTGAAGGTATTGATTGGTGGAAAACAATGCTCCAGGAATTGACAGAATACCAATTGAGATGTTTCAGTAAATGCATGTAACTCTGGAAATGCTCACTCATCTATGCCAAGGAATTTGGAAGACAGATACCTGGCCAAGAGACTGGAAGAGATTCTTATTTATGCTCATTCCAAAGAAACTTGACCCAACAGAATGAGACATTTTTGAACAAGATCATAAATATCCCATGCAAGAAAAGTTGTGCTGAAAATTATTAAAAAATGGTTACTGCAGTACATTGACAGGGAACTGTCAGAAATTCAAGCCAGATTCAGAAGAGAACATGGAACAAGGGATATCATTGCTAATGTTAGATGGATCTTGGCTGAAAACAGAGGATACCAGAAAGAGGTCTATCTGTGTTTTTATTGACTATACAGAAGCATTTGACTATGAGATAATAGTAAGTTATGGATAATATTGTGAAGAATGTGAATTCTAGATCACTTAATTGTGCTCATGAAGAACCTGTACATGGATCAGGAGGCAGTCAATGGAACAGAACAAGAGGATACTGTGTGGTTTAAAGTCTGCAAAGATGGGCAACAGGTTCTATCCTTTCACCATACTTATTCAACTGGTATGCTGAGCAAATAATCCGAGAATCTGGACTATATGAAGAAGAATGCAGCATCAGGGTTGGAGGAAAATTCATTAACAATCTGCAACATGCAGATGATACAACCTTGCTTGCTGTAACTGAAGAGGACTTGAAGCACTTACTGATAAAGATCTAAGACCATGGCCTGCAGTATGGATTATATCTCAATATAAAGAAAACAAAAATCCTCACAACTGGACCAATAAGCTACATTATGATCAAGGGAGAAAAGATTGAAGTTGTCAAGCATTTAATTTCACTTGGATCCAACATCCATGGAAACAGCTGTCAAGAAATCAAATCTGCTGCAAAGGACCTCTTAAAAATATTAAAAAGCAAAGATGTCACTTTGAGGACTAAGTTGCCACTGACCCAAGCCATGGTATTTTCAGTCATCTCATATGTATGTAAAAGCTGGACAATGAATAAGGAAGACTGAAGAAGAGTTGATCCCTTTGAATTCTGGTGCTGGCAAAGAATACTGAAGATACCATGGATGTCAGAAGAATAAAGAAATCTGTCCTGGAAGAAGAAGGCCAGAATACTCCTTGGAACAGAGACTGGCCAGACTTTGTTTCACCTACTTTGGTCACATTGTTAGAGAGACCAGTCCCTGGAGAAGGATATCATGCTTGGTAAAGTGGAAGGTTAGCAAAAACAGGAAAGATCCTCAACGAGATGGATTGACACAATGGCTGCAAAGATGGACTCAAGCACAGCAAGGATTGCGAGGTTGGCACAGGACTGGGCAGTGTTTTGTTCTGTTGTATACAGCGTCATTATGAGTTGGAGCTGACTTGACAGCACCTAACAACAACAACAACAACAACAACAACAACAATATATATATATAAAGGGGAGTCCTGGTGGTACAGTGGTCAAGTGCTTGGCTGCTAACCAAAAGTTTAGTGGTTCAAACCCACCAGCTTCTCCATGAGAGAACAATGTGACAGTTTTCTCCCATAAAGATTTACAACCTGGGAAATCTTATGTGACAAATCTACTCTATCCTCTATGGTCATTATGAGTTGGAATTCAACTCCATGCAATGGGTTTAGTTTCTTTTTTTATACATGTTGTTGTTAGGTGCCATTGGGTCAATTCTGATTCACAGCAGTCCTATGTACAACAGAGGGAAACACTGCCCTTTCCTGTGCCAGCCTCACAGTTGTTGCTCTGTTTGAGCCCATTGTTGCAGCCAACGTGCCAATCCATTTCGTTGAAGGTCCTTCCTCTTTTTTCTGACCCTCTGCTTTACCAAGCATGATGTCCTTCTCCAGCGACTACTCCTACCTGATAATGTGTCCACAGAACATGAGATAAAATCTTGCCATCTTCGCTTTTAAGGAACATTCTGGTGATATTTCCTCCAAGACAGCTTTGTTCTTTCTTCTGGCAGTAAATGGTGTATTTTTATATATAAAAGGGCACTTTTTCTCTTTTACTTCAGACTCCAATAAGTCTTAGCCAATTATTGGTTGTATCCCCAATTTTCCTGGAGGTCAATACTCTGTATTTTTATTTCTCAGTTGTTTCTTTGTTTCCCACTTTGTTTGAATATGTCAAAGCATTGTGTCCCAGAAACAATCTTGGATCAATAAAATAAATAAATAAAATGTACCACATGCTATGATTTCAAGCCATTAATCCCTCAACAAATGGTTTCTTTCATAAAATGCCCAGATAATATAGGAAAATGAGACTATAAAGCTTAAAACACAAGGGAAATTTCTGAAACTGGAAGCTAAGAGAATGCCTCAGGTAGATACAGAAGCAAAACTTTCCTCTGAGATCAGGGCCACGAAATGAAAGATTTTCTACTCACTATTTTTTTTTTTTTAATTGTGATTTGGGCGACAGTTTCCAGAGCAAATTGGTTTTCCATTCAATAATTCATACGTGTTTTGTTTTGTGACACTCATTTCAATCCCCACAATGTAACAGCACTCTTAACACTTCCTCCCTGTGTTTACCATTTCCTGCCATCCTTCTTTCCTATCCCTTTCTGCCTTTTTGGCTTTATCCCTGGGCAAATGCTGCCTTTTTGATCTCATATGGTTGATAGTTATAATAAATTATATACTTTCCTGGTATTATTGTTCACTTTACAAGCCTGTCTGTCCTTTTGGCTGAAAGTTGAGCCACTGGGGTGAGTTCAGTTCCTGGCTTGAAAGTGTCTAAAGGCCACATTCTCTGTGGTTCCACCAGTCTTCATCAGACCAGCAAGTCCTGTCCTTTTTTATGCTTTTAAGTTTTTTTTCACATTTTTCTCCCACTCCATCCGGGACCTCCTCTTGTGATCCCTTTCAGAGTGGTCAGCCAGGCATCATCCATTATTCTGGTCTTAGGTTCGTGGAGACTGGGGTTTGCATGGTCTATTAGTCCTTTGGACTAATTGTTTCCTTGTGTCTTTAATTTTCTTCACTTATCTTTGCTCCCAATGGGGAGCAATTGTATCTTAGATGGCTATTCATAAGCTTTTAAGACCCTACTTTCAGTTGCTACTCATCAAAGTAGGACATAGAACATTGTCTTTGTGGACTATGTTATGCCAATAGACATTAGTGTCCCCCAAGACTACAGTCCTGAGACCCACCACAGAGAAAGTAATTCCCTTAAGATATTTGGTTATGACTAAAGAAGTTTTCATAACTTTGCCCCCTTCTGTTCACTATTAAAGATGCACAGTTTTTCCAAGTAGAGCCAGAAACTACTTTTTGCAAAATGCAAACCCTAGTTTTCACTAAGGAGGCAGGGCCAACCCTGTTTCTTAAAAAGGTTTTGCAAAACCTGTTTGAAAAAAAGGAGACTTATGTCACCATCTGCCAGCTGTCATGTACAGTGAAGGAAACTTTGCTTATTGTTCAGTGGTGTCCATTTGTCCCCTCTTGTCATCCAGTGAATTTTAGCAATTGTCAATGTCTCATTTATTTTCTCCATCTATTCTGCTCCATTCCAGTCTGCACTCTTAGCTGGGACTTGCCTTAGAGTTGTGGCCTGGGAAACAAGGAAATCTTCATGTTTTTGAGACAACTGAAAAGAATACCATCTCATTCATTCCTGAATGACAGAATTTGCTTCAAATTTCCCTAGAAGAGAGGGCATATCATTGAAATCCAGAAGACACAAGCCTTGTGTTTCTACTATCTGATGCTCCAGCAGATCTTCAACCAACCTCTTCAACAGGCAATATCAATAATACATGGAATTATAGCTTCTTGGATCAATTGCTCTCTAGCTTTGATCACAGTCAGAAACAACTGGAGCAGATGGAAGAAGAGAATCTATCTTGTCCCTTTTTGGGCATTAATGTCCAGAGGTGCTTCCAAGGACTCATTCACTATCTGAAGGAAAAGGAACACAGCAATTGTGCTTGGGAGGTTGTCAGGGAGAAATTGAAGTGTCTTGAGTCAATCTCTTTTGAGATATAAAAGAGATTAAACAAGTGAGTAGAATAGAGATGGGGTAAGATAGATGCCAAGACACATGGAGATCTACAAGGAACCAGAAGAAGCTGAAGAAACAAGCACCTTCCTCCAGAGTCAACACAGAGAAAGCCTCCCCCTAGAACCAGCACTCTGAATTCAGAACTCTAGTCTCCTTAACAATGAGAAAATAAATTTGCTTGTTAAAGCCATACACTTGTGGTATTTCTGTTATATTAAAAAAAAAACAAAAACAAAACCTCACTACTGTCAAGTTGGTCATGACTCATAGCAACACCTCCTTGGGTTTCCAAGGCAGTATCTCTATGGAAGTAGATTGCCCAACCTTTCTTCCAAAAAGTGGCTGGTGGGTTTGAACCACCAGCCTTCTGGTTAGCACTCAAATGCCTTAGGCACTACACCACTAAGACAAACCAAAAAGAAAGTAATCTCAACTCATATTTCTGCAGCAACTAAAAAATATCTGAAATCACAATCATAGAATTATTTTTTTTAATATTATACATCATGAGTCTACAAAAAATATTTAGAGAGAACATGACCTATTTTTCTGAAATAAGTAATTTTGAATTTATCATTTTCGTTTATCTATTTAAATTCTTGGGGTGTATTTGCTTTTTCTAAAGTTTGAAAATTTTTTTTTTACAGAAAAACTTCTTTAGGATAATATTTTGTTAAATATACTTGTCAGTTAAGGTAACGCTAGTTGCTGTAACAAATAAATATAAAACTATCAGTCATTTGAACATAATACAAATTTATCTTTCCCACACATAAATGCTTAACGCAGGCATTCCTGACCAGATGACTCTTCTGGTTAGCTCTGCTCCAGACAGTGATTCAAGGATGTAAGTACCTTATATTATATGCCTTTGCTTTCTTCATCATGTGACTCCAAATGTGTCTGTGGTTCTTGTGTCTATTCTACACAATTGTAAAGGGAAGAAATTATGTTGGATGATATGGGAATGTTTTCAAGAGCTAGATCTTTATACGGCCATTGTTACTTGCACTCACACTTAATTGACATGAATTTGTTCTCATGAGATACCTAAGTGCAAGCAAGTTGGGACAGGAAGTCTAACTGAATGCATAGTGGGAAGAAAGATAAGTTCAGTTGCAGACTGGATAAGAAAACATAACCCATCAATATGCTGTCTACAAGAGACACATCTGAGAAAGAAAGACACAAATAGACTAAAACTCAAAGGTTAGAAAGAGATATATCAAGCAAATGGCAATGAAAAAAGAGCAGGAGTAGCAATATTAATTTCTGATAAAATTGACTTTAAGACAAAAACACCATATGAGACAAGGAAATATATTATGTAATGATTAAAGAATTGATTGAACAAGAAGATATAACAATAATAAATATCTAGGTACCCTTAAGTACCTGGGAAGAAAAGCTTGGTTGTTTACTTCTGAAAAATAATAAATAAATAAATATCTGTGCTCTGAATGAAAGAGCCCCAAAATATATAAATCAGACTTAAAAGAATAGAAAAGACAAATAGATAACTCCTCAGTCATAGTGGTGTTGTTGTTTTGTTGTTTGCCATGGAGTCAGAACTGACTCATAGTAGGAGACTTTAATACACCACTTTCAATCACAGACAGAACAACTGGAAAGAAACTCAACAAAGATGCAAAACTGAACAGTACAATCCACCATTTTGACCTTATAGGCATCTACAGAGCACTTCACCCAACAACAGCACAATATACATTCCTTTCCAGTGCACATGGAACATTTTCCATGATAGACCATATGTCAGGCCACAAAGCAAGCATTAATAAATTAAAAAATGCTGAAATATTGCAAAACATCTTCTCAGATCACAATGCTATAAAATTAGAAATCAACAATAGGAAGATCCATGGAAAAAGAGCAAGCACATGGAAACTGAATAACACCCTCTTTGAAAATGACTAAGTAATAGAAGAAATAAAAACTGAAATTAAAATATTTCTTGACTCAAATGAGAATGAAAACACAACATACCAAAATCTTTCAGACACAGCAAAGCAGTGAGTAGAGACCAATTTCTAGCAATAAATGCACATACTGAAAAGAAGAAAGAACCAAAATCAACACCTTAACCCAACATCTCCAAAAATTAGAAAAAGAGCAGCAAAGAAAGTCTACAGTCACCAGAAGAAAAGAAATAACAAAGATTCGAGCAGAAATAAAGGAAACAGAAAATAGAAAGACAATAGAAAATATCAACACGACTAGAAGTTGGTTTTTTGAAAAGATTAATAAAATTGACAAACTACTGCCAAATTTAACAAAGAAAAAGAGGTAGAGAATACAAATAACACAATAAGAAATGAATTGGGTGATGTCACAACAGAAACTAAAAAAAAATAATATCAGATACTATGAAGAACTACATTCCAACAAATTTGAAAATCTAGAAGTGGACAGATTTCTAGAAACATACTACTTACCTAAAGTAACACAGACTGAGGTGGAAAATTTGAACAGACCCGTAACTAAAGAAGAAATTGGACTGATCATAAAAAAATTACCAACAACAAAAAAAAACCCTGACCCAGATGGTTTCACTGGAGAATTCTATCAAGTGTTCAGAGAAGAATTGACACCGATGCTACTCATACTATTCCAGAACATAGAAAAGGATGGAATACTCCCAAATTCATTTCAAGAAGCAAGCATAACCTTGATACCAAAACCAGGCAAAGATATCACTAAAAAGGAAAACTACAGACCAACATCTCTCATAAATATAGAGGCAAAAATCTTCACCAAAATCCTAGCCAATAGACTCCAACAACATATCAAAAAACTAATACATCATGAACAAGTGGGGTTCATACCAGGTATGCAAGGATGACTCAACATTAGAAAACCAATCAATGCCATTTATCAAATAAATAAAACAAAGGAAAAGAACCACATGATCATATCGATTGATGCAGAAAAGGCATTTGATAAAATCCAACACCAATTCCTGATTAAAAACTCTCAGCAAAATAGGAATGGAAGGGAAATTTCTCAACATAATAAAAAGCATATATGCAAAACCAACAGCCAACATTATTCTCAATGGAGAGAGACTGAAAACATTTCTTTTGTAAACAGGAACCAGACAAGGATGCCCTCTATCACCACTTCTATTCAACATTGTGTTGGAAGTCCTTGCCAGAGCAATAGGAGCTCCGGTGGTGTAGTGCCTAAGGAAGGCATTTGACTGCTAACCAGAAGGTTCAAACCCACCAGCCACTCCTTGGAAGGAAGCTGGGACAATCTACATCCATAGTGATAGTGCCTTGGAAACCCAAGTAGGAGTCGCTATGAATTGGATCCGACTTGATGTTACTGAGTTGTTTTTTTTTTTTTTAAGCCAGGGCAATAAGGCGAGGAAGGGAAATCAAAGGCATCTAAATTGCTAAGGAAGAAGTAAAAGTATCCCTATTTGTTGATGATATTATCCTATACATAGAAAACCCAAGACATTCAGCAAAAAAACTCCTGAAACTAATTGAGAGATCTTAGCATAGTGGCTAAGACACTTGCCTGCTAACCAGACGGCTGGCGGTTC
>NW_006921932.1:3368077-3368673 GCF_000298275.1 Orycteropus afer afer
GTGCCTAAGGCATTTGACTGCTAACCAGAAGGCTGGTGGTTCAAGCCCACCAGCCACTCCCCAGAAGGAAGATTGGGCAATCTACTTCTGTAATGATACCGCCTCGGAAACCCAAGGAGGGGTCGCTATGAGTCAGGTCCGACTTGACAGCACATAACAACAACAACATAAGTGTGTGAGCCATTTTCCTAAGATAAATTCTTTCTCTCTTTCTCTTTATATAAGCTTTACTGGTTTTGTTTCTCTAGAGAACCCGGTCTACCACATGAGGCTATTGAAAACACCATGGCTTATGTCAAGTGAACTTTAGTCTTCGAAGTGTCATCTTTGCTCTTTAACACTTAAAAAACAAAACAAAGCTCACTGTCATAGAGTTGACTCAAGCTTATAGGGACACCCATTGGGTTTCCAGGGCTGTAAATCTTTATGGAAGCAGATTACCTCATCTGTCTTCCACAGATCAGCTGGTGAGTTCAAACCACTGAACTTTTGACTACCTGCCTGTGATAGTTGAAGATGTGTCAACTTGGCTGGACTCCAGTTGTGAATGGTGGTTCCCATGATGGGATCAGATGACTGAGTTCTGAGCGGCCAGT
>NW_006921932.1:3368928-3374037 GCF_000298275.1 Orycteropus afer afer
CGGGCCCCATCCCCCTCCAGAGACGAACTTTTCAGCTTGAACTTGTCGGCTTCTACACGCTTGTGAGCCATTTACCTAAGATAAATCTCTCTCTCTCTCTCTTTCTCTCTCTATAAATATATATATACACTTTGCTGGTTTTTGTGTTTCTCTAGAGAACCCAATCCAACACACTGCCAAATGCCTTAACCACTACATCTTAAAAGAGTCTAATACTTTAAAGAGTTCTTTTGTAGCAGATTTGCCCAGTGCAATACCTCATTTGATTTCTTGACTGCTGCTTCCATGGTTGTTGATTATGGATCCTTGACAACTTAAAATGAAATTCTTGACAACGTCAATCTTTTCTCTACTTATTAAAATGTTACTTACTGGTCAAGTTCTGAGGATTTTTGTTTTATGTTTAGGTGTAATCTATACTCAAGCTTGTAGTCTTTGATTTTCACCAGTAAGTGCTTCAACTCTTCCTCACTTTCAGTAAGCAAGGTTGTGTCATCTGCATATTGCAGGTTTTTAATGAGACTTCCTGCAAACTTGATGCTATGTTTTTCTTCATATAGCCCAGCTTCTCAGGTTATGTCCTCAGCATACAGATTGAATAAATGTGGTGGAAAGATACAGCCCTGATACACACTTTTGCTGATTTTAAACCATTCAGTATCCCCTTGTCCTGTTCGAATGTCAGCCTCTTAGTCTACATACAGGTTCCTCATGAGCACAACTGAGTGTTCTGGAATTCCTATTTTTTGTAATGTTATCCATAATTTGTCATGATCCACACAGTTGAATGCCTTTGCATAGTCAATAAAACATAGGCAAACATCTTTCTGGTATTCTCTGCTTTCAGCCAAGATCCATCTGATATCAGCCATGGTGTCCCTCATTTCATGCCATCTTCTGAATATGGCTTGAATTTCTAGCAGTTCCCTGTTAATATCCTGCTGCGAACATTTTTAAATTATCTTCAGCAAAATATTACTTGCATGTGATACTAATGATATGGTTAAATAATTTCCACATTCTGTTGGATCACCTTTCTTTGGAATGGGCATAAATATGGATCTCATCCAGTTTATTGGCCAGATAGCTGTCTTCCAAATTTCTTGATAAGATGACTGAGTGCTTCCAATGTTGCATACATTGATTGAAACATCTCAATGGGTATTCTGCAAATTCCTGGAGCCTTGTTTTTCGCCAGTTCCTTTAGCGTAGTTTGGACTTCTTCCTTCAATACCATCAGTTCTTGATCATACGCTATCTCCTGAAATGGCTGAATGTCAATCAATTCTTTTCAGTAGAGTGACTATGTATTCCTTCCATCTTCTTTTAATGCTTCCTGTGTTGTTCAATATTTTTCCCATATAATCCTTCAGTCTTGCAACTTGAGGCTTGAATTTTTTCTTCAGCTCTTTCAACTTGAGAAATGCCAACTTTGGCTTGTTCTTTCCTTTTGGTTGTCTAACTCCAAGTCTATGTACATTTCATTATAATATTTTACTTTGGCTTCTCTAGTTGCCCTTTAAAATCTTCTCTTCAGCTCCTTTATTCATTTTTCGTACATTTTCTTTAGCTACTATCCACTCAAGATCAAGTTTTACAGTCTCTTCTGATATCCATTTTGGTCATTTCTCTGGTGGCATAGTGCCTAAGGCATTTGACTACTAACCAGAAGCAATCTACTTCTGTAGAGATAATGCCTCAGACACCTAAGGAGGGGTTGCTATGAATTGGGACGAACTTGACTGCAGTGAGTTTGGTTGGCTTTTCTTTTTTGCTAAAAGTTTGTTCCTAGCACAATGAAAAAGAAAAATGTATACATATGTGTATATGTATATGTATACGTATGTGTGTGTGTATATATATATATATATATATACACACACACACACACACAAAACTATCGGTATGTGTGAGTGGATTACATACATGCATAGTTCTGATTTGTATGCGTGAGTGGATTATATACATACATGCATAGTTTTGATTTTAGGATAAAGGTATTTCCCACTTCATTGATCAGTAACCATTTGGATTTTATATCCGAAGTTTACTAGGAAAATTAAACTTCTATGGCAAAAATTAAGTGTTTAAATTGGTGACATCATCTCAGGCCATATGTGGAACAAGTAAATGACACAAAAAAATGAAAGTAAAAGTTTAGAGGAATGTTCAGAAAATGAAAGTATTCTGTTCTCTATTTAAAAGCCATGATAGAAAGAATGTCTACAGAGAACTGAGGGGCCAAAGTTCAACCAGACAACCAGCTCAGTCAAACCAGCAGCATCCTCAATTCTCCCAATGGCCTTCCTGCTCTCTCTACTGACCAGCCCTGGTGGTGGTTGGTTATGGCATTATTCCTTCTCTGGGCTATGATCTGCCTCAGAACCACTTCTTGGCTATTAGGAAGATCTTTGTGCTTCTGGGTCTAATGAGGAGACTCTCCCCTTTTATCTGTCTGAATGACAGAAAGGACTTCACATTCTCCCAAGAGCTGGTAGATGGCAGCCAGCACCACAAGGCCCAGGTCATCTGTCTTCCATTGGATGCTCTAGCAAATTTCCAACCTCTTCCACACAGAGGGTACCTCTGCTGCTTGGAACATGACCCTTCTGAACCAATTCCACACTGGATCCATCAACAGATGGAAGACGTGGAGAACTGCTAGGTGCAGCCAATGGGAGAGGAAAAAAAATTCTGTCCTGGCAATTGAGGGCTCTATACTGCCTGTGAAGAAGTACTTTCAGGGAATCCATCTATATCTGGAAGAGAAGAAATAAAGTGACTGTGCCTGGAGAATTGTCTGAGTGGAAATCAGGACAATCTTCTCTTCCTCAATCAACTTGCAAGAAAGATTAAGAAGAAAGGATGGAGGGGAGTTCTGGTAAGACGGCAGAATAGGCAGAAAGACTGCACAGACCCTCTTCAACCAAGAAAAGGGGAACCAGTTAACACAGATACAGAAAATAATCCTAGACCCCTGAGCTTTGAAGCGAAGGATATAGAACTGGACCAAACTCCAACTAGCAGAAGAATTTGCATGAAAACACCAAAAAATGAGACATATGGAGCTGCAGTCTGGCAGCGATCCTGACGGCATATACAGCTTGGATATTGCTGAGTGGTGGTAAGATCTAAAAATTAACCTAAAAATCAGCCCTGCTAGCCAGGGACTGCATGGAGGACTGCTCTGGTGGTTGGTGAATTAATGGGGAAGCAGCAAAAAGGAAGGCAGGATGAGCTGTGGACTTTTTGCTATCTGGAGGGCACAGCCATTTTGAATGTTTATAAGTGGTTTGACCATTTTGGATATTTAAAGTGACAGCATTCTCCCAGATTTCAGGGACTTAAGAACAGGCTCTACTTGCTGGGAACCGCAAGGACATTTTGGACATGGACTACCGGAAAGGTGCAACATTCCCTTTGGTACTCTTATATGCCACACCCTCTTGGTGAATAGAGGTGCAGCCATCTCTCACTCCCACCCACCTTCTAGGCTGGCAGGAATTATATCCCAGTCTATGTGCTTGGATGGTGCCTGGGTGCCTTGCCTTGCCTGCCCCAATTTTTTTTTCCTTTTTTCCTTTTTTTAGTTTGTTTGTTTTTGTCTGTTTTAAAACTACTATTATCATTGCTGTTGTCCTTTTTATTATTATTCTTTATTCTTCCCTTTCCAGGTTCTAGTTTTCAGATTTTTTTCTTTTCCCTGTTCCTGGTTGCAATTTTGTTTTCTTTCTCATGGTTAACCCAGTTCCTTGTTTTTCTTTTTGCATTTTTCTCATTTTTCTTCATTATTCTCTTTCTCTACCTTTTTTTGTCTCATTTTCCTCTTCCCAGATATTGTGGTGTTTCTTTTCCCCTATTTTTCTCTTTCTTTTTGTTACTGTTCCTGTGTGATTACACGGTGTGTTTTATGTCCATTTGCTTTTATTTTTTTAATGGTTATTCAATTGTTATTTTTGTCTAACTGAGTGAGAAACAGCAAGAGTTCCCATGCAGCACAACTACACCCACACCTCATGCAGCTTCACTTACTGAGTGAGAGCCACCACTTCCATCTCCAACAATGGGCCAATGATGAACAACCACCAAGAAAAGCCTGACTCACCCTTACCTACTCTTCACAAACAGTTAACAGAGATCTAAATACAACAACATCACAATGTCTCGGAGACAACAGATCATCACAGTCCACACAAAGAAGCAAGATAAAGTGGTAGAAACAAAGGAGCAGGATACAGACACAAAACACATCCCTGAGGAAGAAGTAGCATTGGAACTCCCTGATAAGGAATTAAAAAGAATTGTATTTAGATATCTTCAAAGGATTGAGAGACAGATCAAGGAAAATGCAGACAAAACACTAGAAGAATTTTGGAAGAAAATACAAGAGTAAAATGACAAAATAAATGAAAAATTAGAAATGATTCAAAATCTACAAATAGAAATCCAGAAGATTGATACTAAATTGTCAGAAATAGATAACACATTGAAAGGGCAAAGGAGTAGAACTGAAGCAGTGGAACACAGAATTAATGAGATTGAAGACAAATATCTGAATACTTCTTTGGAAAGGGATCAATCAGAAAAAAGATCAAAACAAAATGAAGAAAGCCTAAGATTCATGTGGGATAGCATCAAAAGGAATAACCTATGTGTCATTGGAATTCCAGAACAGGAAGAGAAAAAGAAAACCACTGAAAATATTGTCCAAGATTTGTTGGAAGAGAACTTCCCTGATATGATTAAAGAGGAGACTATAGCCATTCAGGAAGCCCAAAGAACCCCAAACAGGATAGACCCCAAAAGAAAATCACCAAAATATATCATCATCAAACTCATCAAAACCAAAGACAAAGAAAGGATCCTGAAAGCGGCATGGGAAAAACAAAATGTTACTTACAAAGGACAACCAGTAAGAATAAGATCTGATTTCTCAGCAGAAACCATATAAGCGAGAAAGCAATCATTTGGTATATATAAAAGCCTGAAAGATAAAACTTTTCAATCAAGAATTACATATGCAAAAAGCTACTTCAAGAAACCATAAGAGATCTACATAAATGGAAGAATATCCCATGCTCATGGATAGGAAGATTGAACGTTGTGAAA
>NW_006921932.1:3375092-3377362 GCF_000298275.1 Orycteropus afer afer
AGAACAGACGTATGAACACCCATGTTCATTGCAGCACTATTTATAATACTCAAAATATGGAAACAACCTAGGTGCCCATCAACTGAGGAATGGATAACCAAACTATGGTACATACACACGATAGAATACTATGCAACGCTAAAGAATAATGTAGAATCTGCAAAACACTGCATAATGTGGATGAACTCATTATGCTGAGTGAAATAAGTCAATCACAAAAGGACATATATTATATTAGTCAGTTATTGTAAAAGTCAAGGAAAGGTTTATCTATGGAAGGAAATTTTCTTTGTTGGTTACCAGGGGCGGGAGGGGAGGATAGGGAACACTGTTAGATAGGTAGAGATAAGCATTGATTTGTGTGAAGAAAAGGGCAATGTACCAAATGTGAGTGATCAACATGGTGTCATTGAGGAAGAGGAAGACATAGAGAGGTACATGGGAGGTACAGACAACAAAGATGAACCCTTTTGCACATACAGTACTACGTTGTATACAAACATTGGTATAAGGGTGGATAGATGGGTGGACAGACTGAACTATTAGGTATGTCTGTGAAGCGGGGATTATACCCAAAACCATGTATAGGGTTGGCAGACAATGGTCCTATAAGTTTATGTGTATGATCTGAATTCCCAGGTGTATAGTAGAGCTGACAAGGGACAAGGTTGTAGTCACTGCTTGGTCACAGCCAGCTACCCAGAGGGATTGAGTAGTTGAACCTGTGGGCTTGGGACCATAGTTGCAGGGGACATCAAGCTCAATTGGCATAACATACTACACAAAACATTGTTCTACCTCCTACTTTGGCAAGTAGTGACTGGTATCTTCAAAGCTTGCAAGCTGTCATCTAGATGTAACAATGGGTCTCTCCTCATCCAGAGCAAAGAAGAATGAATAAAACCAAAAATTCACAGAAACAACTAGTCCTAGTGACTGGTACACCATCCAATCTGCAGCCTTTATGACTATGAGACCAGAAGAACTAGATGGTGCCTGGCTACCACTGTTAACCACTTGGAAGGGAATCTATGTAGGAGATCCTGGATAGAGAGGGAGAAAATTGTGGAACAAAACTCAAAGTCATTTGGAGAAAAAAAAGTGGGGGGGGGGACCAGGTTTGCTGGTCTGATAGAGCCTGGTAGAACCACTCAGACTATGGCCCCTAGCTGCCCTTCAGGTCTGGAATTGAACCCACATCTGTGGCTTCCAGGCAAACAAAAGACAGGCATATATAAAAAGAAAGAAAGAAAGAATTCCCAGGTGTATAGTAGAGCTGACAAGGGACAAGGTTGTAGTCACTTCTTTGTCACAGCCAGTTACCTAGAGGGAGATAGTAGTTGGACCTGTGGACTCAGGACCATAGTCACAGGGGACATCAAGCTCAATTGGCATAACATACTACACAAAATATTGTTCCACCTTCTACATTGGCGAGTAGTGACTGGGATCTTAAAAGCTTGCAAGTAGCCATCTAGACGGAACGATGGGTCTCTCCTGTCCAGAACAAAGAAGAATGAAGAAAACCAAAGATTCATGGAAACAATTAGTCCTAGCAACTGGTACACCATGCGTCCTCAGCCTATATGACTATGAGCCCAGAAGAACTAGATGGTGCCCAGTGTCCTGGTTAACTAGTAGTGCTCTGACAAGAATACACCACAAATAGGATGGCCTTAACAAACAGGAATTTATTCTTACAATTTGGAGGCTTTAAGTCCAAGTTCAAATGCCAGATTCTAGGGGCTGCATGAAAGCCCTGCAGCCTTGGGTCCAGCTCTGCCTCTTGCTCCCAGCCCCCTGGAGCCAGAGTCATTTCTTCACTCAGACAGGTGCTGGCTGCCGAGGCTGAAAAACTCAAGGTTGATACCCAATGTTACCAAAACACACAGCAAGTCCTTTGTAAGTCCCAAGGTTAGTAGAGCATGGCAGGCTGCTGAACAATGACACAGCTACATGCAGAGTCCAAGTGTGCCATAAGCTACAGACCATTCCCCAAGGCTTCTGCTTATAGACAGGAAGCAGACCACATTCTCTAAGGCAGCTATTCAGCTGCTCCCAGTAGATTCCACCATGGAGTTGATTACCAGTCTCATCATGGGGAATACTACATCCAGCTACCCAGCCACTCAATCAGGTTTAGCCAAGTTGACACACAAACTGAGCTACCACACCCGGCTACCACTGTCAGCAACTCAGAGGGGGATGTATGTAGGAGATCCTGGATAGAGAGGGAGAAAAATTAACAAAACTCAAAATCACCTGTGGGG
>NW_006921932.1:3377767-3386629 GCF_000298275.1 Orycteropus afer afer
AAAAAAAAAAAAGAAGAAGAAAAAGAAAGGATGGAGACCTGGGTTCGTCTTACCTTGATTTTCAGTGACTGGTAAGTCATACCACACTTGCATATATGGTTCTGGTCTTGTTTGTGTTTTAGTCACTGCATTTATTGAACACGGCAATTACTTTGTCAGTAGTATTAAGCAAACTCAAAAAATCTCACATCTATTGAGTTGATTCCAACTCATAGTTACCCCCATACAGTTTCCAAGGCTGTAAATCTTTATGGAAGCAGACTGTATTATCTTTCATCCACAGAGTGCCTGGTGGGTTGGAACTACTGACCTTTTAGTTAGCAGCTAAATGCCTCAACCACTACACCACCAGAGCTCCTTAGTATTAAGGAGGAGTTAAAAATATCTGCAGTGGTATCAGTCCGTAGGAGATGACTTCCCTACTTTATTATTTATCTATTTATGTTTATCCACTCTATCTTATATTGATAATATTTAAATGTTTCACTTAATAAATAGTAAATTTTTCACATTTACATTGTATTAAGATTTCTTTACAAAGCCTGTTCCCCTTTCCATTTTATTAAATTTATTTTATTATTCAAATTCTTATAAAAATACTTTATAATTTATTTTAAAAAACAAAAACAATGCTTTGTTGTTTTGTTCGTTAACCAAATTGAAGATTGGATGATACAATTTATTTATGCATTCATTCATTTCATATACATCATATGTACAAATTAAGAATCTAACTGGCAGATTATGAAATTGTTAAGAAAATACACGTGTTGATAGGCTTCGTTCCCATATAAGTTATAAAAGTGATGGCTGTGAATTAAATGTTAATGAAACAACATATATTAAATGAGTTTAGATAGAAATGCACATAAAACAAAAAATTGTATATTGTTCAGTTGCTGAAAATGTTGTGACAATATGTTCATGGCAACTTGACTCCATATTTCCCCCAGGAATAATGGTTTTGTATCCCTAATTCAGTGTTTATGATGACTTTATTGAACATAACTACTGCAAATAACAAGAATCAACTGCACATGTGTGTATGTAAGTGGTTTGTGGATGCATAATATGCTTGAAGAATGTTATTGGAAAGTAGGAATGTCAAGCATAGGGGATTCATTGGTCATGAGGAGTATTGTAATCCACTTGGCTGGATCTTAGTTCTTCCCCCACTACCCACCAGTCAAGAACACTTTCTTCATCAGCTGTCTTCCCATCTCGGTGTCCTTGAGCCAAGCTTCTCTATTGTGACAGGTTGGACATGGAGAGCAATGCTGAGCTTCTGATAGATTGGATCAGACACTACCATATCTGACTCAGGAAGCAGAATCCTATGGAATGGAGCCTAGATGTACCTGAAGATCTGAGAATCTGTGTCCCTTTTCAGTAGAGATCCTCTGTCTAAAACACAACCAAACGCACAAAACCCTTCTTTATATAAATTTGACACAGAGAGTATGTTGTCTTTATGTGCCGTTGAGTCGGCCCCGACTCATAGAGACCCCTCCTTGGGTTTTCGAGGTGGTATCACTTTGGAAGTAGATTGCCCAAACTTCCTTCTGAGGAGTGGCTGGTGGGGGTTTGAACCTCCAGCCTTCTGGTTAGCAGTCAAGTGCCTTAGGCACCATGCTGCCAGAGCTCCCCAGACTAGTATATTGATCTTTAAAAATGAATAACATGGAAACAATAGACATTTCAATTAAATCTACATATAAAGTCATATTGTTCGTTTATAAATGTCTGCTGCTTCATTAGAATGAAGAGAGTAAGAAATGCACCCTGAGTACTCATTCACTCACTGACTCACTAACTCACTCTGCCTCCTCTTATTATTATTTTTTTAATTGTGATTTGGTTGAAAGTTTACATAGCAAATTCACTTTCCATACAACAGTTCATATACACTTTGTCTCATGACATTGACTACAATTTACTACAATGCAACAGCTCCCCTTCCACTTCTTCCCCATAGTTACTTCTTCCCTGTGTCCATCACTCCATGCACTCAAGCCCCCTGAGCTGTCTCCCTGTGCATACACAGCCCTTCTATTCTCCCATGATTGTTCTCTCCAAGGAATGTATCTACTGTAAATGTTCACCTCATGTGCCTGTTTTTTGTTTGGCTGGAAGCCACAGGTGTGGGTTCAGTTCCAGATCTGAAGGGCAGCTAGGGACCATAGTCTCAGTGGTTCCATCAGGCTCTATCGGTCCAGCAAACCTGGTCCCTTTTTTTCCTCTCCAAATGATTTTGAGTTTTGTTTGGCATTCTCCCACTTTAGCCAGGATCTCCAACATAGATCCCCCTCCGAGTGGTTGACAGTAGTAGCTGGGCATGTGATGGTTATGTTTGCATGTCAACTTGGCTGGGCTTGTTGAGTGGCTGGGCAGCTGGTGGCAGTTTTTCCCCATGATGAGACTGGCAGTCAACTCCATGGTGGGATCTACCACAAGCAGCTGAGTAGTTGCCTTTGGGATGGAGTCTGCTTCCTGTATATAGGGAAAAACCTTGGGAATGGTCTCTAGCCTGTGGCATGCTTGGACCCTGCATATAGCCTTGTAGTTGCTCAGCAGCCTGCTATGCTCTGCCGACTTTGGGACTTAAAATAGACTTAAGTTAATGGCCTGCCGTGTGGTTTGGTAACATCATGACTGTGCCTTTTTACTTGTCAACCTTGGGACTTCTCAGCCTCAGCAGCCAGCAGCTGTCAGAGTGAAGAAATGCCTCTAGCTCCAGTAGGCTGGGAGTAGGAGGCCGAGCTGGACCCCAAGGTTGAGGGGCTTTCACCCAGCTCCTAGAGCCTGGCACTTTGAACTTGGACTTAAAGCCTATAACTTGTGAGAATAAAATCCTGTTTGTTAAGGGCATCCTATTTGTGGTATATATTCCTGTCAGAGCAGCACTAGGTAACCAGAACAGGATACCATCTAGTTCTTCTGGTCTCATAGTTGCATAGGCTGAGGATTGCATGATGCGCCAGTCACTTGGACTAATTGTTTCCATGTATCTTTGGTTTTCTTCATTCTCCTTTGCTCTGGGTGAGAAGAAACCCATCATTGCATCCAGATGGCCACTTGCAAGCTTTTAAGCTCCCAGTTGCTTTTTAAAAAATAATAATGGTCACAGTGGATCTTATGGGTGAAAAAAAAGGTTTCTGTAAGGTGAAATTAATGGCTTAAGATGGTCACTGCAAGATATTGCCAAGCATGGTAATCTTTTAATTGAAAAACAGATAAGCAAAGAGGAAATTTTAAAAAATTATCAATGAGTTTGCTTCCATTGAAACCCAGAAATTAAAATAAACTCTGGTTTTGGTTGAAATTAAATCCTTAAAGTAATGTAGATTTCAATAAATGGAGAAAATACTGAAGCTGTCAAGGATTTGATTTTACTGGGAAGCAGCAATCAAGAAGTGAAATGACAAATTGCATTGGGCAAATCTGCAAAAAACCTCTTTAGAGTGTTAAAAAACAAAGATGTCACTTAGAGGACTAAGGTGTGCCAGACCCAAAATATTTGTCATTTTAATTGCCTCATATGCATTTGAAAGCAAGACAGTGAATAAGGAAAATCAAAGAAGAATTGAAACATTTGAATTATGGGTTGGTAAAGAACTGGAAATCCCATGGCAGAAGAATGAGCAAATCTGTCTTTTAAGAAATACAGACAAAATGCTCCTAAGAGCCAGGAGGACAAGATTTGGTCTCACTTACTTTGGCCATGTTATCGGAAGGGACCAGCCCTTAGAGAAGGACATCATGCTTTGTAAAGTAGTAGTTGCTGTTGTTATTTGCCGTCGAGTGGGCCCCGACTCATAGCGACCCTTTCTTGGGTTTCCGAGGCAGTATCACTACGGAAGTAGGATTGCCCAACTTTCCTTCTGAGGAGTGGCTGGTGGTTTGAACCGCCAGCCTTCTGGTTAGCAGTCAAGTGCCTTAGGCACTATGTTACCAGAGCTCCGTTAGTGAAAAAGAGGAAGGCCCTCTACGTGATGGATTGACACAGTGCCTGCAACGATAGGCTCACACATAGCAAATTCTGTGCGGATGGCACAGGACCGGGCAGTGTTTTGTTTGTTGTACATGGATAGGGTCACTATGATTCAGAATTGACGCCACCACATCACAAACAACAACTTTTCAATTTAGAAATATTCTTCAACTACTTCAACAACGTTGGAACTCAAATATATTAAATTTTAAAATTATAAAAACATTTTTATTTAGGGGAACATATTTTCCCTTTCCTTTCCGGCTCCCATAAGTATCGGCAGGGCACTGGCCGTGTATCTTGGCATTGACTGGAAGGTCCGATATTTCGTATATTCGTGTCCCAATTGTACATAAACTTCTTTTTTCTCTGAATTTCTTTCTTTCTCCCTAGAAACAAACCTAAATCTGTAATAGCGCTCTATGGCTTCTAGTCGTCAAACCACTCCACAAAGGGATGCTGTTGTAAAACCATACTTGCTAAAGCATTGTATGAGAAAGTAAAGAATAAAACACAGGGGGAAAGTCCAGAGCTTGCTGTCCTAGGAGAGTCTCAGGAGAGAGGCGGAAAATCTTCTTCTTCAGGAGCCAGGGCGCGAAAAACAAGCTTGTACTCACTATTGGCATTGCACTGCGTCGGTCCCTTAGCCTGAGCTGCTTTTCCCTGGGCCCACAAGTCCAGCGCTAACTAGTATCATCTGGAGGTGAAAGCGGCTTGGCCGTCCGCGGTGGTAAGACTTGAGGTTTATGAAGCACCTTCCGAGGGGCCCCTTCCTAGGTTCAGGTGAAGGCGCCTTGGTCCCGCCCGAAGGTGCGCTGCGAGCGCACCTTTGCGCTAGGTGTTTTAGCGGTATCGGCGCGCCCTCTCGCGGTCGTCTCCCTGAATCACTGAGATTCTCAATGGCCAGGTCTTTTCATGGCGCTGGGGCTACTGCAGCTTCTTACTGTTATGGCAGAGACATGCCTTTGAGCCACAGCTTGAAAAAAAGGACATTTTTTTTTTTTTTTAATTGTGATTTGGGTGAAAGTTTACGAGAAAATTAACTTTCCATACAGCAGTTCACATACACTTTGTCTATGACATTGACTATAGTTTGCCCCAATGCAAGAGCTCCCCTCCCACTTCCTCCCCACTGTTACCTCTTCCCTGTGTCCATCCCTCCACTCCTGCCCCTGAGCTGCCTCCCTGTGCATGAACAGCCCTACTTTCTTCCATGATTGTTCTCTCCAGAAGTGTATCTAACTCAGGTAAATGTCCAACTCATGCCTGTCTTTTGCTTGGCTGGAAGCCACAGGTGTGGGTTCAATTCCAGACCTGAAGGGCAACTAGAGGCCATAGTCTCAGTGGTTCTACCAGGCTCTATCAGACCAGCAAACCTGGTCCCCCCCTTTTTTTTTTCCAAATGACTTTGAGTTTTTTTTTTTTCCATAGCATTCTCCCTCTCTGTCCAGCATCTCCTACATAGATCCCCCTCCAAGTGGTTGACAGTGGTTATTGGGCACCATCTAGTTCTTCTGGTCTCATAGTCATATAGGCTGCGGATCGCATGGTGTACCAGTCGCTAGGACTAATTGTTTCCATGAATCTTTGGTTTTCTTCATTCTTTTTTGCTCTGGATGAGGAGACACCCATCATTGCATCTAGATGGCTGCTTGCAAACTTTTAAGATCCCAGTCGCTACTCTCCAAAGTAGAAGGTGAAACAATGTTTTGTGTAGTATGTTATACCAATTGAGCTTGATGTCCCTTATGACTATGGTCTTAAGCCTACTGGTTCAATGACTCGCTCCCTCTGGGTAGCTGGCTGTGACCAAGCAGTGACTACAACCTTGTCCCTTGTCAGCTGTACTATACACCTGGGAATTCAGATCATACAAATACACTTATAGGACATTGTCTGCCAACCCTATATATGGTCTTGGGTACATTACCTGCTACGTAGACATACCTAATAATTGAGTCTGTCCACCCATCTATCCTCCCATATACTCATGTTTGCCTTCACTGACAACACAGTACTATATGTGCAAAAGGGTTAATCTTTGTTGTCTGTACCTCCCATGTACCTCTTTATGTCTTCCTCTTCCTGAATGCCACCATATTGATCACTCACATTTGGTTCATGGCCCTTCTCTTCATACAAATCAATAGTTACCTCTACCAATCTAACAGTGGTCCCTTCCCTCCCTTCCCACCCCTGGTAACCAACAAAGAAAATTTCCTTCCATTTATAAACTTTTCCTTGACTTTTACAATAATGGACTAATATAATATTTATCCTTTTGTGATTGACTTATTTCACTCAACATAATGTCCTCCAAGTTCATCCACGTTATGTGGTATTTTGCAGATTCTGCATTGTTCTTTAGGGTTGCATAGTATTCCATTGTGTGTATATACCACAGTTTGGTTATCCATTCCTCAGTTGATGGACGCCTAGGTTGTTTCCATCTTTTGCTATTGTAAATAATGCTGTGATTAACATGGGTGTGCATATATCTGTTCTTGTCATGGCTCTCACTTCTTTAGGATATATACCTAGTAATAGAATGGCTGGGTCAAATGGTATTTCTAATTCCAACTTTTTAAGGAATCGCCATACTGCTTTCCACAGTGGTTGTACCATTTTACAGTCCCACCAGCAGTGTATGAGAGTCCCAGTCTCTTCACATCCTCTCCAGCATTTGGTATTTTCTGTCTTGTTGAACTTTGCTACTAGTGCTGAGGTAAGATGGTATCTCATTGTTGATTTGATTTGCATCTCTCTAACGGCTAATGATCATGAGCATTTCTTCATATGTTTGTTGGCCACTTGAATATCATCCTTGGTGAAGTGTCTATTCATGTCTTCTGCCCAGTTTTTAATTGGATTATTTGTCTTTTTGTTGTTGAGGTGTTGGTGTTTTCTATAAATTCTAGAGATAAGTCCCTTGTTAGATATGTCATTTTCAAGTATTGTTTCCCAATCTGTAGATTCTCTTTTGACTCTTTTGGAGAAGTCTTTGGAAGTGCATAAAAATTTAATTTTTAGAAGGTCCCATTCATCTAGTTTCTCTTCTGCTGTTTGTGCATTTTGCATTATGCTTGATAGTCTATTGATGCCATATATTGTTGTTGTTGTTGTTATGTGCCATCTAGTTGGACCCAACTCATAGTGACCACTCCTTGGGTTTCCGAGGCAGTATCACTACAGAAGTAGATTGCCCCATCTTCCTTTCAAGGGTTTGTGTTTGAACTGCCAGCCTTCTGGTTAGCAGTCAAGTGCCTTAGCACTAGGGTACCAGAGCTCCTGATGCCATATATTAGGGCCCCTAAATTTTCCCCATTTTTCCTTGAGGAACTTTATAGTTTTAGGTTTCACATTTAAGTCTTTGATCCATCTGGCATTACTTTTTGTGTATGGTGTGAGGTAACAGATCTTGATTCATTTTTCTGCAAATGGATCTCCATTTTTGTCAGCACCATTTATTAAACAAACATTCTCTTCCCCATTTAATGGATTTGGGGCCTTTGTCAAAGATCAGCTGACTATAGGTCGATGGATCTCTCTGGGTTCAAAAAAGGACATTTTTAACTTTGAAACCACCTACTTCCGTAGTGATACTGCCTCGGAAACCCAAGGAGGGGTCGCTATGAGTCAGGTCTGACTCGACGGCACATAACAACAACAACAACAACAAAAAGGCAAACCTCTCTGTTATGCCAGTATGCTAGAGTGCATTTCAAGTTTTCTCAGAAAACTGGAGATCCTATCAATGTCCAGAAGACAGAAAATACCTGTTTCTGCCATCAGATACTTAACCTTTTTTGGCACAGAAGACAAGTGTACAGCTTGGAGTAAAATCCTCCTGGATAAACAACTTTCTATCCTTGATCTAAAAATCAGGGGTATGGTTAAGGTCAAAATCGCCATTCTTCAGGCTTGTCCTGATTTGGGAATTGTTATCCAAATGTTCTACTTCTCAGTTTTCATTTGTAAAAGTGGGAAGTTTTCAGAAAGAAAGTGGAAGAGTAAGAGTACTCTTCCCTCATTAATAATCCTCATAGGAAAATCAGGAAATAAAGAACATGACTCTCTTTAATGAATTATATTATTGTTGGCCAAGCTGAAAATGTAAACTCAACTCATATTTCTGCACCAGTTGAAAAATATATGAAACTAAAATAATGGTATTATTTTGACTTTTAAACGTTTATTATGGTGAAACACGCACCAAGACATCCACCAACATAACAATTTCTACATTAAAGCTCAGGGACACTGATAACATTTTTCACGTTATGCCACCATTATTGCAATCCTTTTCCAAAATATTCCACCACCATTAGCATCAACTCAATGCTCCTCAAACAAAAGCTTTACATTCCTCCTTCCCTCCTACCCCTGGTAACCACTAATAAAACCATAAAAAAACCTCAAACTCACTGCCATCAATTTGGATCCAACTCATAGCGACCCCTCCTTAGGTTTCCAAGGTAGTGTCACTATGGGAGTAGATTGCCCAATCTTCCTTCTGAGGAGTGGCTGGTGGGTTTGAACCTCCAGCCTTCTGGTTAACAGTCAAATGCCTTAAGGCACTACACCACCAGAGCTCCTCATAGTCTTTGGTATATGTAAAGAACTCTTCTGGCACAGTGCCTGCAGTTCAAACCCATAAGGAAGATGGAGCAATCTACTTCTGTAAAGATTTATAGCTTTAGAAACCCAATGGGGGCTCTATGAGTCAGAACGGACTGGATGACAGTAACTTTGGGTTTTGTTTTATATATATATTATGTCTCAATATAAAGAAAACAAAAATCCTCACAACTGGACCAATAAGCAGCATCACAATAAATGGAGAGAAGATTGAGGTTGTCAAAGAATTCACG
>NW_006921932.1:3387464-3392149 GCF_000298275.1 Orycteropus afer afer
CTGGTAGCATAGTGGCTAAGGCACTTGACTGCTAACCAGATGGCTGGCGGTTCAAACCCACTAGCCACTCCTTGGAAGGAAGGTTGGGCAATCCTGCTTCCGTAGTGATACTGCCTCGGAAACCCAAGGAGGGATCGCTGTGAGTCAGGTCTGACTCGACGGCACATAACAAAAACAACAACAACATATATACATATATACCTATCTAGCCTATCTGGGAGCTCTGGGAGCGTAGAAGGCTGGTGGTTCACACCCACCGGCAGCCACTCCTTGGGAGGAAGTTTGGGCAATCTACTTGCATGGCGATACTGCCACCTACTTGCATAATACTGCCATGGAAACCCAAGGAAGGGTTGCTCTGAGTTGGATCCGATTCGACGGGAGTGAACAGAGTGTCCTGTGAACACTGAAAAATGGTCATGATCATCCTTCATATTCTAGATAACTCTGATTTCTATATTCACTCAGGCAATGGTGATTTGTATAAATATCTGGAAGAGATTTGGCCTACTAAAATTGAAAGGATATATATAAGAGAGGGGAAAAGGGATGGTGGAAAAGAGAGAGGGAGAAAGATGGGGGGACCGCTCGGGAGAGGAAGAAAGAATTACTTGCTTAGCTCCTCTTTCAAGTGTCACCAACGTGCACTGTGCATTCATACAGCAGCTTCCTGTTCTTTTGTGGTTTCTGATGATCAATTATCCCTTCCATGTAGAAAGCCACCAGTTGAAAGCAAAATTTAATGAAATTTCTAGGTTTTCATAAAACTCTGATAAAAGAGGCTTTTTCTCTTTTTTTTCTCCTAGTGAAGTATTTAGGAGCTCTGGTAGCATAGTGCCTAAGGCACTTGGCTGCTCACCAGAAGGCTGGCGGTTCAAACCCACCAGCCACTCCTTGGAAGGAAGGTTGGGCAATCCTACTTCCGTAGTGATACTGCCTTGGAAACCCAAGGAGGGGTCGCTATGAGTCGGGGCCGACTCGACGGCAAACAACAATGAAGTATTTTGCAAGTGAGGCAAAGTCCCTGTTACAGTGATGTAACAAAAACTACTGCTAAGAGGAAAGGGAAAGCAGGATCCATTTTACTCTGGGACTGTCAGCTGCCAACTTGTATTTCTCTCATGTTGTGGTTAGGTGCTGTTAAGGCAGCTCCGACTCATAGCGACACTATGCACAGCAGAACCAGAACGAAACACTCCCCTGTCCTGTGCCAGCCCCACAATCCTTGCTATATCTGAGCCCATCATTGCAGCCAGTGTGTCAACCCATGTCGTTGAGGGCTTTGCCCTTTTTTGTCTCTCATAGAACCCAGTAAGTCATTTCAGCCCAGAGAAAATTATTCCTGAGGTCAATGCAATCCAAGGAATCTCTTCAATTGGGAGTATGATGCAGGCTCCATTTAAAAACAAAATAAAATACAGCAACATGAACAAAAGGGACACAGGATGGTATTTGAGTACACTTAGCAACAAGTGGGGCAGAACCCTTACAGCATGACAGATACCAGAAAAGAGCATTTTGGAAGATCACAAATCCTAACGGTAACTCAGGCCTTTGTGGAGATTAATTGATTTAGTTTAGGACTCGATGGATCAATTTTCCTGCTTTTCTTTCTAGTTGGCACACACTAAATAGGCACAAGTAAGGGTAAAGTTTAGAACCATTCCTGAAGATTAGAGTATAAAATACCAAACAAGATCATGAAACATCTACATGATAAAACAGTCCTCCACTAAGAGAGCAAAAGGGCTATTATGTTGCAGCCTATGACAGATAATCATGAAGCTGGGGAGTGGATGATGGAGTCTTTAAAAAAATCAGAGACACTTATAAACAAAGTCTAATTTCTTGCCCTATGAAAGGAGACTTCCATGAATCCTTTTTAAAGGGTCACCATGAGCTCAGTTCTTTTTGGATTCCATGCTAAGCAAGCTGCCCTTATCCTGTACTATTGGGTGTAGGGCCTAAGAAAAGTACTGATACAGCCTCGGAAACCCGAGGGGTTGCTATGAGTTGGATCTGACTCGATGGGAGTAAGTTTGGTTTTGGTTTTGTATAGCTAGCTGTCCAGGCCTCTAGACAGTGTGATGATAGTCCAAGTATGAGGGCGTTTGTCACACATGGACTGTGAGTGTGGGTTCCTGTGACAGAACGGAAAATCTCCACAAAGCTCTATGTCTGCCTGGGTCATATGTATGTGTGGCACACATCAGTGTCAGGCCAACGTCTGAACCATGACGTGGTTTTTATTGCAGACTTTGATAAATGTTTGCAAAGTCAAAATAACATTTTTTAAAGCTTATCTCTAAGAAATATAGACAATATTTATTCCTCATATAGACAATATGAGGAAAAAATATCTATTTTGATGCATTATTTGGTAACACTGAAAAATCCCAAAACCCAACCCTAGCTCTTTATTATTGTGTAAAATTAATGAGGGCTAACAGAAATCAAGGAAACAGCACAACAAGGTCCGGTGTTAGCTGAGGTTTGGGATGTTTCAACCAGGTAGGGCAAAAGGTATACCAAAACCAAATGCACTGCCGTTGAGTTTGATCCAATTCATAACAACCTCTCCTTGGGTTTCTGAGGCAGTATCACTACAGAAGTAGATTGCCCAACCTTCCTTCCAAAGAGTGGCTGGTGGGTTTGAACCACCAGCCTTCTGGTTAGCAGTCAAATGCCTCAGGCACTACGTCACCAGAGCTCCTGGCAAAAGGTATAGAATCTGTAAAACTTGCTTTGCACCCGGGAGCACCTTATGCACCTTAATCCCTTCAGGGAATAAAACCATCTCTGACTAAATTAATAGGTCACAGCCTTTATTAAACCTTCCCAGTTCTCCTGTAACAACCCAATCCTCCCTGTACTAAAACTTGATGACTCTTACTGATTTATGCAAGATTTAAGAGTAGTAATGAGGTCAAAACCTCCTACTATACAGCCAAAGTAGTTAAAACAGCGTCATATTGGTACAGTGTTAGACAGACAGACCAATGGAACAGAATAGAAAGCCCAGAAATAGACCCACCCGTTTATGGACAGCTGATCTTTGACAAAGAACCAAAACTCATTAATTGGGAGAGAGATAGCCTCTTTAACAAATAGTTCTGGCAAAATTGAATATCCATTTTCAGAAAAATGAAACAAGACCCATACCTCACCCCATACACACATTGGATAGAAGACTTAAATGTAAAATTCCAAACTATAGGGCAAAAAAGAAAAAAAAAATGGGACAACTATAGGGGCCCTCATCTATGACATAAATAGACTATCAAACATGACCCAAAATGCAAAGGCAGTGGAGGGAAAGCTAGATGACTGGGACCTTTTAAAAATTAAATTCTATGCACATCAAAAGATTTCTCCAAAAGGCTAAAAGAGAACCTATGGATTGGGAAAAAAATATTTGGCTATGACATATCTGACAAGAGACTTATCTCCAAAATTTTTAGAAAACTTCAGCACCTCAATACCAAAAAAACAAACAACCAATTCAAAAATTGGCAAGGAATATGAACAGGCACTTCACTAAAGATGATATGTTGTTGTTGTTGTGTGCCATCCAGTCGGACCTGACTCATAGCAACCCCTCCTTGGGTTTTCGAGGCAGTATCACTACAGAAGTAGATTGCCCAATCTGATATACTGGTGGCCAAAAAACACATGAGGAAATGCTCATGATCATTAGCCATTAGAGAGATGCAAATCAAAATAACAATGAGATATCACCTCACCCCACCACCAATAACAGCAATGTTCAACAAGACATAAAATAACAAATACTGGTGATATGTTGTGGAGAGATTGGAATTCTCATACACTGCTGGTGGGCCTATAAAATGGTACACCCATTATGGAAAATGCTATGGCATTTCCTTAAAACACTGAAAATAGAAATACCATTTGATCCAGCAATTCCATTATTAGGAGTATATTCAGAAGAGGTGAGAGACAGGACATGAACACACATAAGTACAACCATGTTCATTGCAACACAATTCACAATAGCAAAGAGATGGAAACAACTACATGCCATACCAAACTATGGTACATTCACACAATAGTATGCAACATTAAAGAATAAAAGACTACAAGAATCATCTCACAACATCGATAAATTTAGAGGACATTATGCTGAGTGAAATAAGTCATTCACAGAAGGACAAATATTATATTAGCCCAAAATTGTAAAAATCAAGGAAAGATTTACTCAGGGAAGGAAATTCACTTTGTTGGCTTTTGGGGATGGGAGGGAAGGCAGGGAGTGAGGGGTGGGGAGAAGAGCAGTAATGAGGTAACTGTCACTGTACACCCAATAGTTTCTAATCCTTATACATTTCTGATGCAAATTCCAGTGAATACCAATTACTCTACAGTTTTGGATTTAAAGGGAAATCCTGGCTTCTACTTTACTTTTAGCTATTGTAATATTGGGCATTGGCATTTTTCTACCCTGCTTTATCAAGTTTTTAATGAGTGGGGTCACACAAAACCTTCACTCTATGTTTATGTGGTGGATTACATTGGTTGTTTTTCTGATGTTGAACCACCCTTGTAAACCTGGTATAAATACCACTTGGTCCAGGTGTATTAATTTTTTGATATGTTGTTGGATTCTGTTGGCTAGGATTTTGTTAAAGATTTTTGCATCTATGTTCATGAGAGATATTGGTCTG
>NW_006921932.1:3393049-3399838 GCF_000298275.1 Orycteropus afer afer
CTTCTGTATCTTTGTTGAGTTTTTTTCTAGTTGACCTGTCCCTCTTTGAAAATGGTGTGTTAAAGTCTCCTACTACTATTGTAGAGTTGTCTATTTTCCTTTTTAATTCAGTTAGTATTTGCTTCACGTATTTTGGAGCACTTTCATTGGGTGCATAAATATTTATTATTGTAATGTTTTCTTTGTCAATTGACCCTTTCAGTATCATATAATGTCTTTCTTTGTCTCTTATGATATTTTTCACCTTAATGCCTATTTCATAAGGAATTAATATAGCCACTCCTGCTCTTTTTTAGTTACCATTGGCTTGTTATATTTTTTTTCCATCCCTTAACTCTTAATTTGTTTTTATCTTTGTGTCTAAGGCGGGTCTCTTGCAGGCAGCATATCAATGGGTCTTCTTTTCTTATCCAGTCTGCTGCTCTCTTTCATTTAGTCCATTCACATAGAGTGTAATTAGTGATAGGTATGAATTGATTACTGCCATTTTTTTTTTTTTTTTTTTTTTTGTGATGTTGTTGGTGTTTCCTTGGTCCATATATTTTTCTGTGCTGAGTTCAGTTTGCTGCCTAATGCTCCCTCCCTTTTCTTTTTTATTGTTGGTTCTGTGCTTATTAAACTCATATGTTTTCCTTCCTTTTGGATTTGCTTAGGAAGATTGTTAATTTTCTCTGTGGTTACCTTGGAGTACACTCTTGTCTCTACATTTTTAGAACAGTGTGTACTCTGAGGACATTGTCTTGTTTTCATCTCCATTTGGAAGTTTGTACCTAGAAATTTTATTTCCTCTAATAGGTTAGTTGTTGTTGTTGTGTGCTGAGTGACTTCCTTGGTTTTTAGTGTACAATGTTTTATGGTCTTATTTTGAGTTTCTATTTCTGGTTTGGTTTTAGTGTTAATGCCAGGTAGCCTGATTTTGTAATCTCTGTTGTGAGTTCTCTAATGGAAGGACTCCCGTAAGCATTTCTTGTAGGGTTGGTCTGGTTTTCACAAAATTCCTTAATTTTTGTTTGTCTGAGAATGCCTTGATTTCACCCTCATTTTTGATAGATAATTTGACTGGATATAGGATTCTTGATTGGAGGTTCTTTTCCTTCAATGTTTTATACATACTGTCCCATTGCCTTCTTACCTGCATGGTTTCTGCTGAGTAATCAGAGCTCAGCCTAACTGTTTGATTATTGTAAGTAATATTTCTTTTGTCCCAGGCAGCTCTCAAAATGTTTTCTTTGTTTTTGGTTTTGGAGAGCTTGATTACAATATGCCTCAGTATTTTTCTCTTGGAATCTATCTTGTGTGGGGTTCTATGAGCTTCTTGGACAAATATCTTTCCTTCCTTCATGATATAGGGGAAGTTTTCTGTTAGCAGGTCTTCCACAATTTTTTTTTTTTTTTTTGGTGTTTTTTTCACCTCTTCTTGTTCTGGAATTCCAATGAGGCTTATGTTATTTTTTTTATCATGTCATCTCATATAATTCTTAGGTTCTCTTCATTTCTCTTAAATCTTTGTTCTGATTTTTCTTCATACAGGCTGGTATCCAGGGATTTGTCTTCTAGTTGGGATATGTGTTCTTCAGCCAGTTCTAACTTACTCTTATGCTTCTATTGTATTGTGTAATTCTGTAATTTTGGTATTCATCTTTGGATTTCTAACTGCTCATTTTGTATGCGTTCTGATTGTGCATTAATCTTGTTATTTTGTTCTTGAATGATTTTCCTGAGTTCTTCCAGGGAACTGTCTTTGCTCTTCTTTTCCCTAGGCTCTTGTAAAGCTCTATGAACATATCTTCTAAATTCTTTCTCAGATAGTTCCATTGCCTCCTCTTCCTCCATGTTTAATGAAACTTTTATTTGTGGCTTTGCTTCTAGTGCCTTGTCCTGTTTTTTTGTTTGATTTAAGATTGCCTATTGTTTCCTAGACATTTTGAAGTTGTCTTTAACTGTTGGTTATGAATTTGTTTGTTTTGTCTTGGTTTTATGATTTAATATTTTGAAAAGGTGAAGCTGGTGTATTTTATTTTTTTAGTTATTAATTCAGGTATGCTGAGTTGCTCTGCAGTTTTCTTTGTGATGGTAGAATCACTGTGTGAAATGTGGATATGGGTTTGTTTCTCATAAAGAGGTTTAGAATTCGAGCTGGGAGGTAATTTGATGGCTGAATGTGGTTTCTTCTATTGGATGAGTGAGGGTATTGATGGAGAAGGTGATAGCAAAAGAGAGAAAGAAGGAAAGCTCCCTGTTGCTCGGGGTGGTTTCTAGGGCTTTGAGTGAGCTGCTAATAATGGCATTGTACTGTTATTCACAGGCCCGCAGCTCAATTTCAGCAAAGACTCCAGTTGTTAGGGGGTCACCACTTTCTGCCACACTCAGACACATTCCTCTCTGGGCCTGTCCACCCGCAGCACTGGCCCAGACTGTGATGCACTGTAGGAGTTCCTCTCTGGGCCCGGTCACCTACAGTGCCAAAGATCCACTCAGTTTCAGTGGTGCTGGAGTCAAGAGAGTGCCCACTTGTACCCTGTGGTCCCAGTATTACTGACAAAGTCAAGCACAGGCCCCTCATTGCCAATAAGCTGAACCAAGCCTGATTGGTGATTCACTGTGGGGGTACCTCTCTGGACCTGCTCTCTTGCAGCACCAGTGAACTCTCTGTTTGGGTTTCAGTGGCACTGGCATGCTCTTTTGCACCTAGCTGACTCAAGTTACTGATAAAATCAGGTGCTGTAGATAGATCCTTGGGGTGATCGCTGGTATGCTGGTGTGGTGTGTCTTCTTCCTTAACCCAGGGAGGTCTCGAATGGCCTTTCTTGCCTGCTGGTTGGCACTCCCCTAGGGAGGTCTCCAATGGTCTTTCTCGGCTGCCCATTGGCACTCTGCAGGATAGATCTCTTGATCTTGTTATTTTTTCCCCTTGTCCCTTTCTCCTTTCTAATTCTACTCCCTTAGTTTGGTGCACTCTGACTCAGTGAGCTGATCAGAGCACCAAAATCCCAAATTCAAACTGCTGTACCTAGTTTTTCAAGCGGTAAGATGCTAGAGGGAATTAGCATGGTGATTACTGATGAGACTCCATTTTGAAATCTCCCAGAATCTAATTTCTTTCCCTATAAAAAGAAACTTCCATGAATCCTTTTGAAAGGGTTACCAAGAGCTCAGTTTTGTTTGGATTCCATGCTAAGCAAGCTGCCCTTATCCTGTATTGATAGCCCTAGGGCCCAAAACTAGCTGTACAGGACTTTAGACAGTGTGATGACAGCCGAAGTAGGAGGGCCTTTGTCATACATGGACTGTGAGTGTTCATTCTTGGAGTGGAAGTGAAAAGATCCATGTGTCTCTATGACTGCCTGGGTCAAATGTATGCGGGGGACACATAAATAGGCAGTCCAATGTCTGAGAGCATAACAGGGTTTTGATTTCAAACTCTGATAAATGTTTGCAAAGTCAAAATAACACCCCCCCCCCCCAAAGCTTATCCCTAAGAAAGGAGCTCTGGTAGCATAGTGCCTAAGGCACTTGACTGCTAAGCAGAAGTTGTTCAGCCACTCCTCGGAAGGAAGGTTGGGCAATCTACTTCCTTAGTGATACTGCCTTGGCAACCCAGGAGGGGTGGCTATGAATTGGGCCTGACTCGACAGCACATACAACAACAACAACATCCCTGAGAAGCATAACCAAACCAAAACTCACTGCCATCAAGTCAATTCCAACTCATAGAGACCCCTGCATTGGGTTTCCAAGGCAGTAAATCTTTATAGAAGTAGATTGCCTCATCTTCCTTCCAGGGAGCAGTTTGTGGGTTTGTACTGCTAACTTTCTAATGAGCAGTCGAATGCCTTAGGCACTGTGCCACCAGAGCTTCTTCTAAGAAACATAAAGAAGTCCTCAAATAGACAATATGAGGGAAAAGCATTTATTTTGGGGCATTATTTGATAATACCACAAATATCCCTGGCTTTTTATTGGGAGCTCTGGTGGAATAGTCCCTAGGGCATTTGACTGTTAACTCAGAAGGAAGACTGGGCAATCTACTTCTGTAGAGATACTGCCTCGGAAACCCAGGGCAGGAGGATGTCGCTTGAGTTGGATTCAACTTGATGGCAGTGAGTTTTGTTTAATAAAATTAATGAAGCCTGGGCTAGGTACAAACAAGGTCAATGATAATGCTTTTAGATTTTTAAAGAAATTATTATCTTGTACTAGCTTTTAATTCTGCTGTTTTCTATAATATACAGAATCTCACAGATTATATCTCTATGCTCAATATTCTTCTAAATGTTAAAAAGCTTTTCACTCTCCAACAGCTACGTTCCTCAAAGTGTAGTCAGGGAACCATTACAAAAACTTCTACTGGTCCATGAGATCAAACAATTTTTATTATAATATTAAGATTTTTTCCATTATCATTCTCTCTTAAGTGTCTAGTGGACTTTTCTAGAAGCCACAAAATGTGTGATAGAGAATCAATTTCTAGTGCTTTAACAGCTAATAGAATGTGTGTTTGGTAGTCTTATAAAAACTTTTCAGTTTAAATTTCTCATGTGGAAAATATTGGTAGCTATTATTCATGTAACCAAAGCTCTGTAGGGTCCTCAATAATTGTTCAGGGTACAAAGGGTTACTGAACCAAAAAGTTTAAGAAAAGCTGTCTAACAGGGGGTCTCTATTCCTCACAATCTTGATGTTTGCTTCTGTTTCTGTGTTTTGAATATTTCAGAAGTGTTGTTTGCATTGTAGGTACATTTCTAGCTTATTTTGTTTTAGTGAGATAGGTTTCCTCCATCTTTTAAATTCCAAGATCCCCTTCTGGCTCTCTCATCTTTCTAGGAACATTTCTCAGAGACCTAATCTCTGAATTTGAACTTTATAGATTTAAAGTTATTTAATCCATTTTATTTTGGATTTAAACATTTCATCAACTAATGCTAATGCTAATTTTTTTCTTTTTCCCCTGAGGTACTGTCAAATGGTTCTAACATATATGGACTCCATGTGTAGGATAGTGCCTAAGGCACTTGACTGCTAACCAGAAGGCTGGCGGTTCAAACCCACCAGCAACTCCTCAGAATGAAGGTTGGGCAATCTACTTCCATAGTGATAATGCCTTGGAAACACAAGGAGGGGTCACTATGAGTTGGGTCTGACTCGATGGCAAGTAACAATAACAACATGTCCAACAGAATGAGACACGGCCCAGTCCTGAACCATCCTCACAATTGTTCCTATGTTTGAGCCAATTGATGCAGCCACTGTGTCAGCCCACCTCATTGAGGGTCTTCGCTTTTTCACTCACCCTCTACATTACTAATCATGATGTATTTCTCCAGAGATTGTTCCCTCCTGGCAACTTGTCCAAAGTATGTGAGACAAAGTCTTGCGATTTTAGTGCTACGTTTATTTCAGTCTTCCTATTTTATGATTTTCTTCTTTTTTTTTTTTTTTCACTAGAATGAGGTTAGAAAAATAAAGATAACCATCCTAAACAGTGTGGCTGATTTCAGAATTAAAGCCAGACTCTCCTCTGTAAATAATCCTGTAAAGGGATTCAATGCTTCCGTACAGGAACTACATGATATTCTTCCATCTCAGTTATACCAAAGGCCTTTTTAGCACTCACAACTCAACAATTTATTTGACAGATAAAGAAAGGAAAAGATTCTTTACTGGGCTTTATGAATGGACAGTAGGAAGTCAGATCTGAGTTGAAGGTAAGAAAACAAGTTGTAGTCCTTGGTATTGAGAGCAGCAGATTGGACCTGAAGAGGGTCTCCCATGGAATCAACGAGGACCTAAGGAGATAAACCACGGCCTATATTCCTGGAATATTGTTGGAGTGGAAATTGTTAGATGCTCTCTATTTATTTTTATGCTCAAAGGAACATTCGAGAGTCAAAAATAATATTTACAGAAGTCTGTAGTTGATGAGTTAATAAAGTTTGTATATTTCATTAATGAAATGACTCGTTAACTTTTTTTCTAGAAAGTTAAGAGATTTAAAGAAAAATTGCTACATTGTGAGAAACTCACTCTGATGTTTTAATCACTCATTAATTTTTTGATAATTTTTAATATTCAAAAATATATTTTTAAAAGGTGTTTGGCCTAGTTTTCTTTAGTACTTAAAGTCAATTAATTCACTCATACTACTACATCTTCTGTTGTCCTACGAAATAGTAGAGAGAAACCCTTGGGCATTTGTGGTAACTTAGAATTCTTTGTCATCTTACGCTCCCTGTGTTATTGACTTCATACCCCAGTCTCGCCTTCGTTCATAAATCCCATTTCCATTTCTATCTTTCACTACCTTCAATGGACGTTTTCAGACAAGCCATCATCTGAACTCTCCCTAAGGTTTTACCTTGGATCTTTGATGCTTTTGAAATAGTTCATTCCACCGGATTTATATTTCTGTCCAAAAACTTTTCATTTGTTGTTGTGGTTGTGTCCCCTATCGAGTCACTTCTGGTTCATAGAAACCCTGTATGACAGAGTAGAACTGCCCCATAGGGTTTCCTAGGCTGTAATCTTTATGGGAGCAGATCACCAGGTCTTTTTCATACAGTAAATAGCCTGTTTAACCACTGACCTATTGGTTAGCAGCTGAGAACTTAACTTTTGCATCACTAGTGCTACTAAAAGCTTTGTAAATAAGTGTAAAAGATTTGAGAACAATAGGTAGTCCATAGTTAGTGTGATGATTATGTTTGTGTGTCAACTTGGCTGGGCCTGGTTGAGTGGCTGGGCAGCTGGTGGTAGTTATTCCCCATGATGAGACTGGCAATCAACTCCATG
>NW_006921932.1:3400233-3408576 GCF_000298275.1 Orycteropus afer afer
TGGACTTAAAGCCTCCAAACTGTAAGATAATAAACTCCTGTTTGTTAAGGCCATCCCATTTGTGGTATATTCTTGTCAGAGTGGCACTAGGTAACCAGAACAGTTAGCATGCAATGAAATGTGTGTTATCATGTTTTAATATCGTCATCATCATTATTATCATCCAGATTAAAGAGCAGAATCATTGAAGATCATCCAATTTTCTTTCTTTTAACTCTATGTTTCTCAAAACAATCTTTGCTTTGGCAGATTGGATTTATTAACTATGTAGGGTGCTCATGCAATGGCTAGTATTCATTATTCTGCCTGAAAGGATGTGTGTTCTAAAATGGGGTTGTTGTTGTTAGTCTTTTGTGACGTAGTCAGGGTGAATCTCCTTTCTTTCCTCAGAGATGATCACATCAGTATCAAGTCAAAGAAAAGTCAGATACTGGTCTTGCAAAATTGAAGGCTATTCATTGGTGCGTTTGAGCCTCTGGCAAAAGTAGCCATTTTGCTGCCTTTGTTCACTTCAGTATTGGCCTTCATACCTCCCCTCTGTCCTAGTCCCTAGTCCTAGATGTTGCTGCATTACATTTTGCTAACTTACACTTTTGTCCTTTTCTCTGCTAAACAGCCACTTCCCTTCTTTCACTTTCATGACATGGTTTGCCCACAAACCACTATTAACTTCTGATTTCCAGGAATGTTTTAATGAGAAACAAAAATCTAATGTCTTGAAAATTGTAGAGGAGAATGGTACAGCCCATTTGTCTTTTTCTTCCTTTCATTTGTATTGACCTCAAGATGAAATAGAAAAAAAGGCAAGAGCAGAAAGACAAACTTTACCCAGTAAACCACTATGTTTACTTCAGAAGTTACAAAAATTTTAAATAAAAAATCACAGACTAGTCAAGAAAAGAAGACTTGGAGTTCCAGTAAGATGGCAGAATAGGCAGAAAGACTGCACAGACCCTCTTCAACAAAGAAAAGGGGAACCAATTAACAGAGATACAGAAGATAATCCTGGACCCCTGAGCTTTGAAGGGAAAGATATAGAAGTGGACTAAACTCCAACTAGCAGAAAAATTTGCATGAAAACACCAAAAAAGGAGACATACAGAGCTGTAGTCTGGCAGCGATCCTGACGGCACAGACAGCTTGGATATTGCTGAGTGGTTGGTAGGACCTAAGAATTAACCTAAAAATCAGTCCTGCTAGTTAGGGACTAGGAGGTCTGGTAGCATAGAGCCTAAGGCACTTGACTGCTAACCACAAGGCTGGCAGTTCAAACCCACTAGCCACTCCTCAGAAGGAAGGTTGGGCAATCTACTTCCGTAGTGATACTACCTCAGCAACCCAAGGAGGGGTCGGTATGAGTCAGGGCCTACTCGACAGCATATAACAACAACAACAGCTAGGAACTGCACAGAGGACTGCTCTGGTGGCTGGTGAATAAAAGGGGAAGCAGTGAAGAGGAAGGCGGGCTGAGCGGTGGACTTTTGTTGTACTGAGGGCGCAGTCATTTTGAATGTTTACAAGTGGATTGACCATTTTGGATATTTAAAGTGACAGCATTCTCCCAGACTCCAGGTACTTAAGAACAGGCTCCACTTGCTGGGAACCTCAAGGACATTCCGGACATGGACTACTGGAAAAGTGTGACATTCCCCTTGTTACTCTTATATCCTACAGCCTCTTGGTGAACAGAGGTACAGCCATCCCTCACTCTCACCCACCTTCTAGGCTGGCTGGAACTTCATCCCAGTCTGTTTGCTCGGTCAGAGTCTGGGTGCCCTCCCTTGCCCTGCCTGATTTTTTTTTTCTTTTTAATTGTTTATAGTTTGTTTTTGTCTTTTTCAAAACTACTACTATTATTATTACTTTTTCCTTTTTATTATTATTCTTTATTCTTCCATTCCCAGGTTCTAGTTTTCAGCTTTTTTTTTTTCTTTTCCCTGTTCCTGGTTCCAATTTCTTTTTCTTTCTCATGTTAACCCTGTTCCTTGTTTTTCTTTCTGTGTTTTTCCAATGTTTTTGTTCATTATTAGACTTCTCTACCTTTTTTTTTTATTGCCCTTGCCCCATATATATATATATTTTTCTTTCCTATTTTTCTCTTTTTTTGATTACTGTTCCTGTGTGATTACACAGTGTGTTTTATGTCCATTTGCTTTCACTTTTTTGATGGTTTTTCAATTGTTATTTTTCTCTAACTGAGTGGAAGACAGCAACAGTCCCCATACAAAATGACTACACCAACTTCTCCTGCAGCTTCACTTATTGAGTGAGACCATCAATCCTTCTCTATCAATGAGCCAATGACAAACAACCACCAAGAAGAGCCTAACTCACCCTCGGCTGCTCTTCACAAACAGTTAACAGAGATCTAAATAGAACAAAGCCACAATGTCTAAGAGACTACAGACCACCACAATCCACACAAAGAAGCAAGATAAAGTGATAGAAACAAGGGAGCAGGATATAGAACCAGAACACATTCCTCAGGAAGAAGGAGCATTGGAACTCTCTCATAAGAAATTCAAAAGAATTATATTTAGGTGTCTTCAAAGGATTGAAAGGCAGATTGTTGTTGTTATGTGCTGTCGAGTCAGATCCGACTCATAGTGACCCCTCCTTGGGTTTCTGAGGCAGTATCATTATGGAAGTAGATTGCCCCATCTTCCTTCCAAAAACCTTAGAAAAATTTTGGAAGAAAATACAAGAGCAAAATGACAAAATAAATGAAAGATTAGAAATGATTCTAAATATACAGATAGAAATCCAGAAGATTAATACTAAATTGTCAGAAATAGATAACACATTGAAAGATCAAAGGAAGAGAATTGATGCAATGAAAGACAGAATTAATGAGATTGAAGACAAATACCTGAATACTTCTTTGGAAAGGGATCAATCAGAAAAAAGATCAAAACAAAATGAAGAAAGCCTAAGGTTCATGTGGGATACCATCAAAAGAAATAACTTACGTGTCATTGGAATTCCAGAACAGGAAGAGAAAAACAAAACCACTGAGAAAATTGTCCAAGATTTGCTGGAGGAGAACTTCCCTGATATGATGAAAGATGAGAATATATCCATTCAGGAAGTCCAACAAACCCTAAACAGGATAGACCCCAAAAGAAAATCACCAAGACACATCATCATCAAACTCATCAAAACCAAAGGCAAAGAAAGAATCCTGAAAGCAGCACAGGAAAAACAAACAATTACTTGCAAAGGACAACCAGTAAGAATAAGCTCTGATTTCTCAGCAGAAACCATCCAAGTGAAAAGGTAATGAGATGGTATATATAAAACCCTGAAAGAGAAAAATTTCCAACCAAGAATTATATACTCAGCAAAATTGTTCCTCAAATATGATGATGAAATTAGAAGATTTCCAGATGAGCAGAAACCAAGGGCATTTGTTAAAGCCAGACCAACCTTACAAGAGATAAAAAGGAGTCCTTTAAACTGAAAACCAAAAATAGCAAACAACAACCAACCATTAATACACAAGATGACACAATCTGGAAACCAACAGAGCTATAGATGTATACCAAGTAAAATAAACTTGCAAGATTATAAACAGGGAACTAGAGACATCAATCAGCAAATGAGGACAGACACAAACCAAAAAGAGGGAAAATACTGTGAAGTTACCGAACTTCTAAATGGTGAGAAAGTCAAGAGACTTGCAAGATAGAATGGACTGTTCTAAACTCGGGGAGAAAATTATAAATCACAAGGTAACCTCAAAGAAAAATGATACACCTTCACATCACAATAAAAAAGAGGGCAAGCACAAATACTTGTTGTTGTTGTTATGTGCTGTTGAGTCAGACCCGACTCATAGGGACCCCTCCTTGGGTTTCTGAGGCAGTATCACTATGGAAGTAGATTGCCCCATCTTAGCAAGTAGTAAAACAACACCAGCAAAAGGAAATGATAACACAATTCATAAACATAATGAGCTCAGCACAGAAAAAAATATGGAACAAAGAAACCAGGGACATCATGAAAAAAAAAACATAAGAAAATGACAGCAACCAATTCATATTTGTTGATAATTATGCTGAATGTTAATGGATTAGATGCACCGCTCAAGAGATGGAGAGTTGCATATTGGATAAGAAAACAAAACCCATCAATATGCTGTTTATAAGAGCATATTGTAGACATGGAGACAAAGACAAAAATAGACTAAAAATCAAAGGTTGGAAAAAGATATATCAAGTAAATGGAAACTGTAAAAGAGCAGGAGTGGCAATATTAATTTCTGATCAAATTGGCTTTAAGACAAAAACCACCATAAGAGACAAGGAAGGACATTATATAATGACTAAAGGATCAATTGAACAAGAAGATATAAATGGACCCAATGAAAGAGCCCAAAATACATAAATCAGACTTTAAAAGAGTTGAAAAGGCAAATAGATGACTCCACAGTCATAGGGGATACTTTAATACACCACTTTCTTTGAAAGATAGAACAACTGGAAAGAAACTCAACAAAGATGCAGAAGAGCTAAACAATACAATCCACAAACTTGAACTTATAGACATCTACAGAGCCCTTCACCCAACAGCAGCACAATATACATTTTTTTCCAGTGCACATGGAACAGTTTCCATGATAGACCATATGTTAGGCCACAAAGCAAGCCTTCATAAATTTAAAAACATTAAAATACTGCAAAGCATCTTCTCTGATCATAATGCTATCAAACTAGAAATCAACAATAGTAAGAATGGAAAAAGAGTAAACATGTGGAAACTAAACAATACCCTCCTTAAGAAAGATCGGGTAAGAGAAGAAATAAAAATTGAAATTCAAAAATTCCTTGAATCAAATGAGAATGAAAACACACAAAGTCTATGGGACACAGCAAAAGCAGTGATCAGAGGCCAATTTATAGCAATAAATGCACACATCAAAAAAGAGCCGAAATCAAAACTTTAAATCCACATCTCCAACAATTAGAAAAAGAACAGCAAGAAAAGCCTGCAGTCACCAGAAGAAAGTAAATAATAAAGATTCAAGCAGAAATTAATGAAACAGAAAATAGAAAGACAATAGAAAAAATCAACAAGACCAGAAATTTAATAAAAAGAAAGTTTAAAATTACCAAAAAATTGTTTTTTTTGAAAAGATTAATAAAATTGACAAACCACTGGCAAATTTAACAAAGGAAAAGAGAGAATACAAATACCACGAATAAGAAACAAAATGGGTGAGATCACAACAGAACCAACTGAAATAAAAAGGATAATGAAACGATACTATGACAAACTGTACTCCAACAAATTTGAAAATCTGGAAGAAATGGACAGATTTCTAGAAACACAGTACTTACCTAAACTAACACAGATTAATGTGGAAAAGGTGAACAGATCCATAACAAGAGAAGAAATTGAACAGGTCATAAACAAATTACCAACATATAGTAGAGCTGACAAGGGACAAGGTTGTAGTCACTTCTTGGTTATAGCCAGTTACCCAGAGGGATCGAGTAGTTGAACCTGTGGCCTCGGGACCATAGTTGCAGGGGACATCAAACTCAATTGGCATAACATACTACATAAAACACTGTTCCACCTCCTACTTTGGTGAGTAACATTTGGGATCTTAAAAGCTTGCAAGCAGCCATCTAGATGCAATAAGGAGTCTCTCCTCATTGAGAGCAAAGAAGAATGAAGAAAACCAAAGATTCATGGAAACAATTAGTCCAAGAGATTGGTACACCATGCGATCTGCAGGCTATATGACTATGAGACCAGAAGAACTAGATGGTGCTTGGCTACCACTGCCAACCACTTGGAGGTGGATCTATGTAAGAGATACTACATAGAGGGGGAGAACAATGTGGAACAAAACTCAAAATCATTTGGTGGGAAAAAAAGGGGGGCCAGGTTTGCTGGTCTGATAGAGCCTGGTGGAACCACTGAGACGATGGCCCCTAGCTGCCCTTCAGGTCTGGAATTAAACTCACACCTGTGGTTTCCAGCCAAACAAAAGACAGGCATATGAGTTGAACACTTACCTCAGATAGATACAGTCCTTGGAGAGAACAATCATGGGAGAAAAAAGGGCTGTTTATGCACAGGGAGACTGTTCCAGGGGCAGGAGTACATGGAGGGATGGACACAGGGAAGAGGTAACTATGGGGAGAAAGTGGGAGGGGAGCTGTAGCATTGTTGTAAATTGTAGTCAATACCATGAGACAATGTGTCTGTGAACTGCTGTATGGAAAGTGAATTTGTTCTGTAAACTTTTACCCAAATCACAATAAAAAGAAAATTTAAAATTACAAAAAAAAAAAAAAAGTCCTGACACAGATGGTTTACGGGAGAATTCTACCAAACGTTCAGAGAAGAACTGACACCAATCCTACTCAAACTATTCCAAAACATAGAAAAAATGGAATCCTCCTTAACTCATGTTATGAAGCAAGCATAACCTTGATACCAAAACCAGGCAAAGACATCACTCAAAAGGAAAACTACAGACCAATATCCCTCATGAATATAGATGCAAAAATCTTCAACAAAATCCTACCCAATAGACTCCAACAACATATCAAGAAAATCATTCATTATGACCAAGAGGGGTTCATATCAGGTATGTAGGGATGGTTCAACATTAGAAAAACAATCAATGTCATCCACCACATAAATAAAACAAAGAAAAAGAATCACATGATCATATCAATTGATGCAGAAAAGGCATTTGATAAAATCCAGCACCCATTCCTGATGAAAAATCTCAGCAAAATAGGAATAGAAGGGACATTCCTCAACATAATAAAGAGCATCTATGTAAAACCAACAGCCAACATTATTCTCAGTGGAGAGACACTGAAACCATTCTCCTTGTGGACAGAAACTATACAAGGATGCCCTCTATCACCACTTCTATTCAACATTGTACTGGAATTCTAGCCAGGGCCATAAGGCCAGAAAGGGAAATCAAAGGCATCCAAATTGGTAAGGAAGAAGTCAAAATATCCCTGCTGATGATATGATCCTATACCTAGAAAGCCCAAGAGACTCAGTCAAAAATCTACTGGAACTAATTGAGAGATTTAGCATTGTGGCAGGATACAAGATCAACATCCAAAAATCAGTTGGATTCCTCTACACCAGCAAAGAGATTGCTGAAAAAGAATTAAGGTAATCAATACCATTTACAATAGCTACCACAAAAATAATATACTGGAGAATAAATCTTACCAGGGACAGAAAAGACCAGTAAAAAGAAAACTATAAAAAAACTACTTCAAGAAACCATGCATGGAACAGCTCCTTCCAGGACACACACAGCTCATACACCATAGATGCCAGGGCCATTTGCTACTCGGTTAATTCTGACTCATGGAGACTGCATATGTATCAGAATAAAACTGTGCTGCACAGAGTTTTCGATTGTTGATTTTCCAGAAGTATATCACCAGGCCTTTCTTCCAAGATGCCTCTGGGGGGATGGGAACCTTTAACATTTTGGTTAGCAGCAGAGTGCATTAACCATTTGTACCACCCATCGACTCCAAGTGAGAGGTAAGTGTTGCAATTTGTGACAAGAGTGCAGTTTTCCTGGGCTCACTTTGGATCATTACTTTGTCCACTGGAACTCACATAGCCAGACATTCCAAATGACTCTTTGTACTCCTACACATCCATGTAGTCTTGTTTGATGCCATAAAAGACCTTAATGAAGTTATTTCTGAAAAAGATGAGCCATAAAGATGTGAAGTCACCAAAAAGGAGGAATTCCCATGAGATAAATAGAGAAAAGAGCCACTGGAGCCACTAGTTGCACCATTTCCACCTCTAGACGAGGAAGTAGTACAGCTCATCTTGGCTCAACTCCAACCACTTCACCCTGCCTTTCCTGTGAGATCCAGGGCTTAGAGAAGCAACCTTTTGCTTTACAGAAAGCTTCACACTTACAGACCAGGCAAAGCCTGGGAAGATCAATGTCTCCTTTTTATTACATATTTAATAATATCGCACATTCATCTTTTTATTTCATTCTCCCAACTTAATTTTTTTTTCATTCAATGCAATTTATTGAAATATAATTTATGTACAGTGAAATATACAATACTGAAGTGACATGAGTCAATGCATTTTTTTTTTTTTTTTGACAATGTTCTCTCCCCTTCCCTGCCACCCCTGGCAACCAACAAAGAGTTTCCCTCTGTATATAAACCTTTCCTTGACCCTCCACAACAACGAACTAATACTATATTTGTCCTTCTGTGATTGACTTATTTCACTGAGCATAATGTCCTCCAAGTTCATCCATATTATGGGGTGTTTTGCAGTCTATGTTATTCTTTAGTTCTGCATAGGATTCCA
>NW_006921932.1:3409201-3411072 GCF_000298275.1 Orycteropus afer afer
TTTTTCAGTGTTTTATATATACCATCCCATTGTCTTCTCGCCTGCATGGTTTCTGCCAAGAAATCCGAGCTTAGCCTTATTGGTTGCCCCTTTTAGGTAACCTTTTGTTTTTCCTGTACTGCTCACATGATTCTTTCTTTATGTTTGGTTTTGGTAAGTTTGATGATGATATGTCTGAGTGATTTTCTTTTGGGGGTCTATACTGTTTGGGGTTCATTGGACTTCCTGAATTCTCATCTTTCATCATACCAGGAAAATTCTCTTCCAACAAATCTTTGACACTTTTCTCTGTGGTTTTATTTGTCTCTTCCTGTTCTGAAATTCTGATTACACATAGGTTATTCCTTTTGATAGTATCCCACATGAACCTTAGGCTTTCTTCATTTTGTTTTGCTCTTTTTTTTCTGATTTATCCCTTTCCAAAAAAGTGTTCAGGGATTTGCCTTCAATCTCCCTAATTCTGTCTTTCATTGATTCATTTCTGCTCCTTTGCCCATTCAATGTCTTATCTATCTCAAAATTCAGTATTAATCTTCTGCATTTCTGTGTGTAGATTTTGTATCATGTCTAATTTTTTATTTATTTTGTCATTTTGTTCTTGTATTGTCTTTTGAAATTGTTCTAGGGTTTTCTCTGTGTTTTCCTTGATCTGTCTCTCAATTCATTAAAGATACCTAAGTATAATTCTTTTGAATTGCTTATCAGGGTGTTCCAATGCTGCATCTTCCTTAGGGATGTGTTTTGTGTCTGTATCCTGGTCCCTTATTTCTCCTGCTTTATCTTGCTTCTTTGTGTGGACTGTGATTCTCTGTTGTCTCCAAGGCATTGTGACATTTTTGTGTTTATATTTAATTGGTGTTTGTATGTTGGAGTAACTTGCCCACATTTTTCATTTTCTTTGCTTTGTTTGTATGTTATTTATGCAAGCAGGGTGTTGTGCTTCCCGATTCACTAGTTGACAGCACTTACACACTCACCACCTGTCCCCTTCCTGTTGTCAGCCTCTTATATGACCCTGCTGACCTTGGCAAACAGAACTTATTCTTAGGTCCCTGGAATCCGAATGAGAATGCTGTCATTTTAAATATCTAAGATGGCCACCACTTGTAAACATTCAAAATGGCTGTTCCCTCTGTCACTTTAAATATCTAAAATGGCTGCCATGTGTAAACAATCAAAATGGCTGCACCCACCAGACAGCAGGAAGTCCACAGCTCAGGTTGTCTCCCTCCTTGCCATTTCCCTTCCTAGGCACAAGCACAGTCATCCCTGCAGCCCTTGGTGACCAGGGCTGATCTTCAGGTCAATTCTCAGGTCCCAATACCACTTGGAAATATTCAGGTTGTTGGTTCCGTCAGAGTAGCTGACAGTCTGTTGCTCCGAACATCTCTGTACTTACTGTTTTTATTCAGGATTTTCCACTAGTTGGTGCCTAATCCACTTCTGTATAGTTCCTTTCAAAGCTCAGGGCTAAAGGATTATCTTCTGTATCTCTGTCAATTGGTTTTTCTTTTCTTTGTTGAAGAGGGTCTGTGTCTTTTGTCTACCTATTCCTCCATCTTCTCAGTGACATCTTTGCATTATACTTTCTTTTTCTTTTTTTTTTTTTTTTAATTGTGATTTGGGTGAAAATTTACAGAGCAAATTCACTCTCCATACAGCAGTTCACATATACTTTGTCTCATGATATTAACCACAATTTACCACAATGCAACAGCTCCCCTCCTACTTCCTCCTGATAGTTACCTCTTCCCTGTGTCCATCCTTCCATGTATTCCTGCCCCCTGAGCTGTCTCCCTGTGCATAAGCAGCCCTTCTTTCTCCCATGATTGTTCTCTCCAAGGAGTGTATCTACCTCAGGTAAATGTTCA
>NW_006921932.1:3411862-3412552 GCF_000298275.1 Orycteropus afer afer
CTTTCTCTTCCTCAATGCCACTATATTGATCACTCACATTTGGGACATTGCCCTTCTCTTCACCCAAATCAATACTTATCTCTATCTATCTAATAGTGTTCCCTCCCTTCCCCTCCCACCCCTGGTAACCAACAAAGAAAATGTGCTTCCATAGATAAATGTTTCTTTGACTTTTACAATAACGAATTAATACAATATCTGTCCTTTTGTGATAGACTTATTTCACGCAGCATAATGTTCTCCAAGTTCATCCACGTTATGCAGTGTTTTGCAGATTCTACATTATTCTTTAAGGTTGCTTAGTATTCTATTGTGTGTATGTACCATAGTTTGGATATACATTCCTTAGTTGATGGACACCTAGGTTGGTACCATCTTATGGCTATTGTAAATAGTGCTGCAATGAACATGGGTGTGCATACATCTGTTCTTGTCATGGCTCTCACTTCTTTAGGGTATATACTTAGTAATGAAATGGCTGGATCAAATGGTATTTCTAACTCCAACTTTTGAAGGAATCACCATACTGCTTTCCACAATGGTTGTACCATTTTACAGTCCCACCAGCAGAGAGTCCCAATGTCTCCACAACCTTGCCAGCATTTGTTTTCTGTCTTGTTGAACTTTGCTACTAGTGCTGGAGCAAGATGGTACCTCATTGTTGTTTTGATTTGCATCTCTCTAATAGCT
>NW_006921932.1:3419357-3425469 GCF_000298275.1 Orycteropus afer afer
CAATTTGATCAGAAATTAATATTGCCACTCCTGCTCTCTTACAGTTGCCATTTGCTTGATATATCTTTTTCCAACCTTTGATGTTTAGTCTATTTTTGTCTTTATCTCTAAGATGTTTCTCTTGTAGGCAGCATATTGATGAGTTGTGTTTTCTTATCCAATCTGCAACTGTCCATCTCTTGAGTGGTGCATTTAATCCATTAACATTCAGTGTATTTATTGATAAGTATGAATTGGTTGATGACATTTTGTTGTGTGTTTTTTTCCTGATATCCCTGGTTTCTTTGTTCCATATTATTTTCTGTGCTGAGCTCATTATGTTTATGAATCATGTAATCATTTCCTTTGTTGCTGTGGTTTTAGTATTTGCTGAGTATTTGTGCTTGTCCTCTTTTTCATTGTGATATGAAGGTTTATCATTTTTCTTTGAGGTTACCCTATGACTTATAATTTTCTACCCAAGTTTAGAACAGTCCATTCTATGTTGCAGCTCTCTTAACTTCCTCACCATTTAGAAGTTGTGTAACGACTCAATATTTTCTCTCTTTTTGTTTGTCGTTGTCCTCACTTGCCAAATGATGTCTCTGGTTCCCTGTTTACAATCTTGTAAGCTCATTTTACTTTGAATATGTCTATAGCTGTGGTTTCTGGGTTGTGTCATCTTGTGTATCAATGGTCGGTTGTTATTTGCTATTTTTGGTTTTCTGTTCAAAGGACTACCTTTAGCATCTCTTGTAAGGCTGGTCTGGTTTTAACACATTCCCTTCATTACTGCTGATCAGGAAATCACCTAATTTCACCATCATATTAGAGGGACAATTTTGCCAGGTATATAATTCTTGGTTGAAAAATTTTCTCTTTCAGTGCTTTATATATACCATCCCTTTGCCTTCTCGTGTGCATGGTTTCTGCTGAGAAATCAGAGCTTATTCATACTGGCTGTCCTTTGTAAGTAACTTTTTGTTTTTCCTGTGCTGCTTTCAGGGTTCTGTCTTTGTCTTTGGTTTTGTGAGTTTGATGATGATATGTCTTGGTGATTTTCTCTTGGGCTCTATCCTGTTTGGGGTTCATTGGACTTCCTGAATGGATATATTTTCATCTTTCATCATATCAGGGAAGTTCTCCTCCAACAGATCTTGGGCAATTTTCTCAGTGCTATTATTTTTCTCTTCCTGTTCTGGAATTCCAATGACACATAGGTTATTCCTTTTGATGGTATCTCACATGAACCTTAGGCTTTCTTCATTTTTTTCTTCTTTTTTGATTGTTTTTCTGATTGATCCCTTTCCAAAGAAGTATTCAGGTATTTGTCTTCAATCTCATTAATTCTGTCTTCCATTGCATCAATTCTACTCCTTTGCCCTTCCAATGTGTTATCTATTTCTGACAATTTAGTATTAATCTTCTAGATTTCTATCTGTATATTTAGAATCATTTCTAATTTTTCATTTATTTTGTCATTTTATTGTTGTATTTTCTTCCAAAATTCTTCTAGGGTTTTTTGTATGTTTTCTTTGGTCTGTTTCTCAATCCTTTGCAGATACCTAAATATAATTCTTTTGATCCCTTACCAGAGAGTTCCAATGCTGCTTCTTTCTCAGGGATGTGTTCTGGATCTATATCCTGTTCCTTTTTTTCTACCACTTTATCTTGCTTCTTTGTGTGGACTGTGATGGTCTGTTGTCTCTGATACATTGTGGCATTGTTGTGTTAAGATCTCTGTTAACTGTTTGTGAAGAGTAGCCAAGGGTGATTCAAGCTTTTCTTGGTGGTTTTTATCTTTGGCCCATTTATAGAGAAGGAGGTAGTGGCTCTGGCTCAGTAAGTGAAATTGTAAGAGGTGTAGGTATAGTTGTGTATTAGGGGACTGTTGCTGTCTCCCACTCAATTAGATAAAAATTACAACTGAATAATCATCAAAAAAGTAAAAGCACATGGACAAAAAATACACCATGTAATCACACAGGAACAGTAACCAATAAAAGAAAAAAGGGAAAAAGAAGAAAAAAAAAAACCCCAAAACCCCCGCAATATCTGGGTAGAGAAGAAAGGTAGAGAAGGAGAATGAAGAAGAAAAAAATGGGGAAAATGTAAAAAGAAAAACAAGAAAAAGGGTTAACCACGAGAAAAAAAAGAAAAAAGAAAAAAGAAAATTTCCAACCGTGAACAGGGAAAAGAAAAAGAGCTGAAAACTAGGACCTGGGAGGGGAAGAATAAAGAATAATAGTAAAAAGGACAAATACAGTATTAATAATAGTAGGGTTTTTTTTTAAAAGCAAACTAAAAACCAGAAAAAAGAAAAAGAAAAAAATTTGGAGGAGGGTGTGCAGGGCACCCAGGTTCTGCCTGAGCACACAGACAGGGATGGAGTTCCTGTGGGCCCTGAAGGTGGGTGGGTGTGGGGGATGGTCGCACCTCCATTCACCAAGGGGTGTGGGGTATAAGAGTAACAAGGGGAATGTTGCACCTTTTTAGTCATTCAGGTCCTGAGGGTCCTTGGGGTTACAGGCAAGCAGAACCTGTTCTTAAGGCCCTGGAATCTCAGAGAGCGCTGTCTGTTTATATATCCAAAATGGTCAAGCCACTTGTAAACATTCAAAATGATGGCACCCTCCAGACAGGCAAAAGTCCATAGCTCAGCCCGCCTTTCTCTTTGCTGGTGTTTCATGTTTTATTCCCCAGCCACCAGAGCAGTCCTCTGTGCAGTCTCTGGCTAGCAGGGCTGATTTTAAGTTAATTCTTAGGTCCTACCACTACTCGGCACTCTCCAAGTTGTCTGTGCCATGCCGTCAGGCTTGCTCAAGATTGCTGCCAGATCGCATCTCTGTATGTCTCCTTTTTTGGTATTTTCATGCAAATTCTTCTGCTAGTTGGGGTTTAGTCCACTTCTATATCCTTCCTTTCAAGGCTCAGGAGTCCAGGATTGTCTTCTGTGTCTGTGTTAATTGGTTTTCCTTTTCTTTGTTGAAGAGGGTCTGTGCAGTCTTTCTCCCTATTCCTCCATCTTACCAGAAGTCCCTATCTTGTCAATTCTTCCATTGGCTTTAGCTACTTTCCATTCAAGGACAAGTTTCAGAGTCTCTTCTGACATCCATTTTGGTCTTTTCTTCCTTTCCTGTCTTCTTAATGACCTTTTGCTTTCTTCATGGATGATGTTCTTGGTGTCATCCTAAAATTTCTCTGGTTTTCAGTCATTGGTGTTCAATGCATCAAATCTATTCTTTAGATGGTCCTAAATTCAGGGGGGATATAATCAATGGAATACTATTCAGTGATAAAGATCGATGACCTATCAAGCTAGGCAAAGAAATGGATGCATCTAAAATGCATATCGGAAACTGAAATTCAACATACTGTATGATCCTAATTATATGACATTTAGGAAGAGCAAAACCTATAGAAATGTTAAATAGATCAGTGGGGGTGGAGGAGTGGATGGAGGTTTGTATATGTGTAGCATTCTGTATCATATTTGAATGATGGATATTGCCCCTGGGCATTTCTCAAAACCCATACAATGTCACATTACAGAGAGTAATTTTAACATGTGTATAAGTATCATTTAGGCTGGTGGATCCTGAGATGGAACGCTGAATGTTACAAAAGACTCCAACGGAAGTATGTTACAAATGTATGAAACAAACTCACCACAGCTGTGGGGGAACAGACGCTGACCAAAGCAACTTTGGAAATTAGTGGAATAGGTAAAACAAAAAAATTATACATAACTACTAGATTCTAGTTGATTAAGTTGTTCCTCATGGGAGTTTTGGTTAACAATTCTAAAATACAATAAAGGTATACTGGAGTTGAACAATTGGATAAATTGATGACAGAGGGTGGGAAGCAGGATTGTCACAGTTGGTGTGGACGGTTATATGTAAGAAATGGGAGCAAAAACCAAAACCAAACCCACTGCCATCGACTTGGACCTGACTCATAGCGACCCCCTCCTTGGGTTTCCCAGGCAATATCACTACGGAAGTAGAGTGCCCAATCTTCCTTCCCAGAAGTGGCTGGTGGCTTTGAACTGCCTGCTTTCTGGTTCGCAGTCAAATACTTTAAGCACTACTCCACCGCAGAAGGTTACAATTATTCATTAACTGAAAATGTTGTTCCACTTATTAGTATCAGACACAATCCTTATACTAAATATAACTACCATAAGTCATTCACTTTAAAGGATCATGTGCTTTACTAGGGAGCTCTGGTGGCATAGTGCCTAAAGCATTTGACTGTTAACCAGAAGGCTGGTGGTTTCAAACCCACCAGCCACTCCTCAGAAGGAAGACTGGGCAATCTACTTTCGTAGAGATATTGCCTCAGAAACCCAAGGAGGGGTCACTATGAGTCGGGACCTATTTGACAGCAGTGAGTTTGGTTTTTGTTTTGTGCTTTACTAATCTGGTTACCTGATTTTTCCCTTTGTCACTCTCTTTTTACTATTGCTATTATAAACACATTTCCTTTTCTAGTAGAGAAAGTTATTCCAATTCTATTTTCTATTCTGTAATATGATTGCTTGCATTGTCCCTGATTGAATTTGTATTTTATCTCCATCAAAGGACACCAGTTTCGGGAAAATCATAAGTTCTTGGAAATGCATAACCAAGTTGCAAGGCCTAAGGCACTTGACAAACCTCCCTGAGAGCCAGCGCCTGGAAATCAGACTTCTAGCCTCCAGAAGATATCTGAGTAACCCCAAGGACACTCCGGACCTGGATGACTGAAAAGGTGTAACATTCCCCTTGTTACTCTTATACCCTACACCCACTTGGTGAATGGAGGTTCGGCCATCCCCGACTCCCACTCACCTTCTGGGACCACAGGAACTCCAACCCACTCTGTGTGCTTGGATGGAGCCTGGGTGCCCTGCCCTGCCCTCCCCCAATTTTTTTTTTTTTCTCTTTCTTTTTTCTGGTTTTTAGTTTGCTTGCTTTTGTCTGTTTTAAAACTACTACTATTATTAATACTCTTGTCCTTTTTACTATTATTACCCTCCCAGGTCTTAGTTTTCAGCTTTTTTTCTTTACCCTGTTCTTGGTTGCAAAGTTTTTTACTTCTTTTTTCTCATGATTAACTCCATCCTTGTTTTTCTTTTTGCATTTTTCCCACTTTTTTCTTCATTATTCTCCTTCTTTGCCTTTTTTCTCTTATTGCCCTGTCCCCAGATATTGCAAGTTTTCTTTTTTTTTTTTTCACTGACCTTCTTCTTTGTCCAGAGGGCGCAGCCATTTTGAATGTTTACAAGCAGTGGCCATTTTGGATATTTAAAGTGACCGAGGGCGCAGACATTTTTAATGTTTACAGGTGGTAACCATTTTGGATTTTAAAGTGATAGCATTCTCATTTGGATTCCAGGGACCTAAGAACAGCCAGTGAAGCAGGAAGCAGGGAGAGGACAGAAAAGGCAAAGGGAACTGGAACAGATCAAGGAGTTAGCTGCAGGGATACAGGTAAGGGTGGTTGGAGGGGTTTCCAACAGCTAAGGGAGACAAAGTTGTTTGTCAGTTTCTCCTACTGTAGTGATGTGTTTCTGTGAGACTTCAGGCTGTGCCACTAGTATTTCAAACCCAGTGGGGTGCATCTGTTGCACAGGTATCAGCCTGGCTTGCAGCTGAGACAGACTAGGAAGAAGGAGGAGGCCATCCACTTCTCAAAGAATTGGCCACGGAAAAGCTTATGAATACACTATCTGATACATTACTGTGCAGATTTATGAATAGTCCAGAAACATTGTCCAATACAGAGGAGGAAGATGAGCCACTAAGCTTAGAAAGCTCTCAAAGTAAGACTGGGAAAGAGCTGCATTATCAGAGTAAAATCAGCCTTAGTCACATGGATAAGGTAAAACTTTCGAAACCTCTATTTCCTGACATGGCACCACTCAAATTGAGGAGAAATAGCGGCAAACATCCATTAATAATTGGAACATAGAATGTATGAAGTATGAATCTAGGAAAATTGGAAGTTGTTAAAAATGAAACGGAACGCATAAAGATTGATATCCTAGGCATTAGTGAGCTGAAATGGACTGATTTTGTCCATTTTGAATCAGACAACCATATGATCTATTATGCTGGGAATGACAGTTTGAAGAGGAATGGCGTGG
>NW_006921932.1:3427524-3432098 GCF_000298275.1 Orycteropus afer afer
GGTGCACCTGACACAAGCCATGATATTTCCAATCACCTTGTATGCATGTGAGCTGGACAATGAATAAGGAAGACTGAAGAAGAGTTGATGCTTTTGAGTTGTGGTGCTGGTGAAGAATGCTGAAGGTATCATGACTGCCAAAAGAACTAACATATCTGTCCTGGAGGAAGTTCAGCCGAGATGCTCCTTGGAAGTGAGGATGGCCAGACTTCGTCTCACCTACTTTGGTCATGTTGTCAGAGGGGTCCATTCCCTGGAGAAGGAGGTCATGCTTGTTAAGGTGGAGGGTCGGTGAAGGAAGGGAAGGCCTTCGACGAGATGGATTGACATGGTGGCTGCGACAATGGGCTTACGTATAACAAAGATCATGGAGCTGGTCCGGGATCGGGCTGTATTTCATTCTGCTGTACATGGGGTCACTATGAGTTGGAAACAACTCAACGGCACCTAACAACAACAAAGGCTCTTGACTGCTAACCAGAAGGCCGCCAGTTCAAATCCACCAGCCACTCCTCGGAAGGAAGGTTTGGAAATCTACTTCTGTAGTGATACCACCTCAGAAACTCAAGGAGGGGTCGGGTCCGACTCGACAGGACATAACAACAACAACATACTAGTATGAGACACTTCTGTCATAAGACAGAAGAGTGAAACTGGGTCTGAGTATTTCTCTTCCCCAATATTAGGTAGAAACCAGCAAAAAATAAAGTAATACCTACAAATAAAAAGAAGACAAGAGAGTGTTTGTATAATATTTGGATCAACATATATCTTAACAATTAACAAAATTTCAAAATATGAAAGTTAACAATTATTCATAAAGTGAAATACGAGATTCAAACTTGGTCAATTCATTTAATTCTCTCAGCTTGAGTTTTCTGAATGTAACATAGGATGGAGCATACCTAAACTTGTTGATTGATAACCCAACTAAAACGTTTTAAAGCATTTAGCAGAGTATCTTCCACAGAGAGATGGCTTTATAGAAACTTTTTCTTATTTTATTCAAAGATATTCATTAGATTAATGAACTCTCCTACCCCTCTGTAAGTAACTGACTGCAAAAACATGACAAACCAAAAAAAGGGAATTCTAGAAAGTGTCCTGTGAACACTGAAAAACAGTCACCCTTCATATTGTAGATAACTCTGATTTTTATATTCACTCAGGAAATGGTGATTTGTATAAATATCTAGAAGAGCTATGGACTATTAAAATTTAAAGGGTATATATATATATATATATAGAGAGAGAATTATTTGCTGATCTGCTCTTTCGTGTTTCATCAACTTGCACTATGCATTCAAACAGCAGCTTCCTGTTCTTTTGTGGTTTTTGATCGTGAGTTTTGCCTTCTGTGTGAAAAGCCACTAACTGAAAGCAAAATTGAACGCAATTCTAGGCTTTTATAAAATTATGGTAGAAGAGGCTTGTTTCCTCCTGATGAAGTATTTTGCAAGTGGGGGAATGTCCCTGTTACAATGATGTAACAATAGGTACAGATAAAGGGAAGAAAAAGCAGGATCCATTTTACTCTGGGGCTGTCAGCTGCCAAATTGTGTTTCTCTCATAGAACCCAGCAAGTCATTGCAGCTCAGAGAAAATTACTCATGAAGGTAATGCAATCTAAGGAACCTCTTAAATTGGTAACATGATGCAGGGTCCATTTAAAAAACAAAATAGAATATAATAACATGGAAGAAAAAAAAAAGGGACACAGGGAAGTATTTGAGTACACTTACCAACAAGTGGGGCAGAATCTTTCCAGCATAACAGGCATTAGAAATGTGCCTTTTGGAGGATCCCAATTTCCAATGGCAACCAAGGCCTTTGTGAAAAGTGATTTAATTTATGACATCGATGGATCAATTTTCTTTCTTTTCTTTCTAGTTGGCACACACTATGAGTAGGCAACATGCAAAAGTAAAATTTAGACCCATTCCTGGAAGTTAGAGTCCAAAATACCAAACAAGATTATCAAACCTATATAAATAATGGGAGCACTGGTGCCTAAGGCATTTGACTGCTAACCAGAAGGCTGGCGAGTCAAGCTCACCAGCCACTCCTCAGAAGGAAAATTGGGCAATCTGCTTCCTTAGTGATCCAAAAAAAAAAAAAAAACAACCAAAAAACCCAAAAGCACTGCCCTGGAATCAGATCGTACTCATAGCGACCCCTCTTTGGGTTTCCCAGGTGATATCATTAGGGAAGTAGATTGCCCAACCTTCCTTCCCAAGAGTGGCTGGTGGCTTAGAACCACCAGCCTTCTGGTTAGTAGTCAAATGCCTTAGGCACTACGCCAGCCTTGGAAACCCAAGGAGGGGTCACTATGAGTCGGCTCCGACTCAACAGCAGTGAGTTTTAGTTTTATATAAATGACAAAACAGTCCTCTACTAAGATAGCTAAAGGGCTATTCCACTGCAGCCTGTGACAGATCATCACGAAGCTGATGCTTGGATGATGGAGTCCTTAAAAAAATCAAACAGACATATAGAAAAAATCTAATTTCTCGCCCTATAAAAGGAAACTTCTTTGAATCCTTTTTAAAGGGTCACCATGAGCTCAGTTCTGTTTGGATTCTATGCTAAGTAAGCTTTCCTTCTCCTGTACTGATGGCCCTAGGCCCCCAAACCAGCTCCCTATATAGCTGCCTAGGGCTCTAGAGAGTGTGATAACAACCCAAGTCTGAGGGCCTTTGTCACACGTGGACTGTGAGTGTGCATTCTTGGGACAGAAGGAAATACCTCTATGTATCTCTATGTCTGCCTGGGTCATATGTATGTGTGGTGCACATAAGTGGGCAGGCATTGTTTGAATCATGACATGGTTTTGATGTCAGACTTTGATAAATGCTTGCAAAATCAATATAACATCATTTTTAAAGCTTATCCCTAAAAAACATGTTGTTATTGTTGTTATTTGCCGTCGAGTCAGCCCCGACTCACAGCGACCCCTCCTTGGGTTTCCGAGGCAGTATCACTACGGAAGTAGGATTGCCCAACCTTCCTTCCGAGGAGTGGCTGGTGGGTTTGAACCGCCAGCCTTCTGGTTAGCAGTCAAGTGCCTTAGGCACTATGCTACCAGAGCTCCCAATATATATTCCTCATATAGGCAATGTGAGAAAACAGCATCTATTTGATGCATTATTTGCTAATACTAAAAAAATCCCTGGTTCTTTATTGTTGCATATAATTAATGAGGTCTGGCCTAGATAGAAGGAAGGTCAATGATAATGTTTTTCGCTTCTTGAAAAATTATTACCTTTTACCAGCTTTCAATTCTGTTGTTTTCTATAATATACATAATCTCACAGATTTTATCTGTTTATTATTCATCTAAATATGAAAATTGCTTTCCATTTTCTAATACCTATGTTCCTCAAACTGTGGTTGTTGTTGTTGTTGTTATGTGCTGTTGAGTCGGACCCAACTCATAGTGACCCCTCCTTGGGTTTCCGAGGCAGTATCACTATGGAAGTAGAGTGCCCCATCTTCCTTCCGAGGAGTGGCTGGTGGGTTTGAACCGCCAGCCTTCTGGTTAACAGTCAAGTGCCTTAGGCACATTTTCTTCAAGTCCATGAAGTCAAACAACTTTTATTACCATACTAAGATTTTTCTTTTTGTCTTTTCCATTAGCATTCTCTCATAAGTGTCTAGTGTACTTTTCCAGAAGTCAGAAGAATTGCAATAGAGAATCACGATTACTAATGCTTTAACAGTAAATAGAAAGTGTGCTTGTAATATCTTATAAAACGTTTCTCAGTTTATATTTCTCATGTGGAAAATATTGATAGAGCTTACCTACATAAACAAAAGCCCTGTAGGGTTCTAAATAATTGCTCAGAGTGGAAAGGGGTCTTGAACCAAAATGTTTAAGAAAAGCTGTCTCACAGGCAGTTTCTTTCCCTTTCCTCACAGTCCTGTTGTATAGGTCCTGTTGATGGGTTTTGAACATTTCAGAAATGTGGTTTGCATTATAGGTACATTTCTAGCTTATGTTTTCTGTGACATTTGTTTCCTGCATCTTTTAAATTCCAAGATCCCCATCTGGTTCTATCCTCTTTCTAGGAATCTTTCTCAGAGACCTAATCTCTGCCATTTGAACTTCACAGATCTAAAGTTATTTAATCAATTTTATTTCTGATAAAAACAATAATACTTTTATCATTTCATCAACTAATGCTAATTTTGGTTTTATTTTTGTTACTGTTAGGTGCTGTTGAGTGGTTCCAACTCATAGGGACCCCCTGGACAACAGTGAGACACTGCCCAGTCTTGGATCATCCTCACAGTCATTGCTGTGTTTGAACCTATTGTTGCAGCCTCTGTTCATCCTCCATCTCATTGAGGGTCTTCCTCTTTTTCACTCACCCTTTATTTTACCAGCCACGATGTCTTTCTGCCGGGATTGGTCTCCTAATAACTTGTCCAAAGTATATGAGTCAAAGTCTTCTTAAGTTTATGTTGTTGTTGTTGTTGTTATATGCCGTCGAGTCGGCCCCGACTCATAGCGACCCCTCCTTGGGTTTCCGAGGCAGTATCACTATGGAAGTAGGATTGCCCAACCTTCCTTC
>NW_006921932.1:3432636-3440314 GCF_000298275.1 Orycteropus afer afer
GACCCCTCCTTGGGTTTCCGAGGCAGTATCACTACGGAAGTAGGATTGCCCAACCTTCCTTCTGAGGAGTGGCTGGTGGGTTTGAACCGCCAGCCTTCTTCTGGTTAGCAGTCAAGTGCCTTAGGCACTATGCTACCAGAGCTCGTAGCCACAGCCCATGACCTAGGCTTTTGTTGGAGTAGAAATAGCTACTCCTGGGAAGGAACATTGGGAGCTCTGGTGACTTAGTACCTAAGGCATTTTGACTGCTAACCAGAAGGCAGGCAGTTCTAACCCACCAGCCACTCCTGGGAAGGAAGGTTGGGCAATCTACTTCCGTAGTGATACTGTCTTGGACACCCAAGGAGGGGTTACTATGAGTCGGATCTGACTCAATGGCAGTGAGTTTGGTTTTTGGTTTTTATTTATTCTTAAACTCACAAGAAAATTTAGGAGTCAAAACTAAATATTTACAAGAGTCTGGGGTTGAAGAGTTAATAAAGTTAATATATTTCTTTAATGAAATCCCTCATAAACTTTTATTTTTAGGGAGAGTTATGAGATTTAAAGAGAAATTGCTACATTGTGAGAAACCCACCTTGATGTTTCAGTCACTCATTAGCTTTTAGACAATTTTATCCCTAAATCTATTATTCCTTTATAACTATTTTAAAGGTATTTTGCCTATTGTTCCTTAGAACTTAAAGTCAGTCAGTTAAATTCACTGCTACTACACATCCCCTGTTGTCCAACAAAACAACAGAAACTCTTTGTTATTTTGTGGTAACTCAGAATACTTTGTCATCTCACATTCTCTATGCTACTGATTTAACACCCTAGTCTCTCCTTCATTCATAAATCTCATTTCCATTTCTATCTTTCACTTCCTTCAGTGAACTTTTTCAGACAAGCCATGATCTTAACTCTCTCTAAGGTTTTATCTTGGATCTTTGATACATTTGAAATATTTCATTCCATCAGATTTTTATTTCTCTCCAAAAACTTTTAGGTTGTTGTTGTTGTATGCACTTTTGAAGCACTTCTGACTCATAGAAACACTATCACACAGATTAGCACTGCCCGATAATGTTTCCTAAGCTGTAATCTTTATGCAAGCAGATCACCAGGTCTTTTTTTCCCACAGAGTCACTGGTGTATTTGGAACACTGACATATTGATTAGCAGCTGGGCACTTAACCTTTGCATCAATAGGCCTGATAAAAGTTTTATAAAGAAATGTAATTCATATCAGGTGGTTGACAGAGTTAAATCCATATTTTTAAAAGATTTTAGAACTATAGCTAGTCCATAGTTTGCATGCAATAAAATTTGTCATATCATGTTTTAATAGAATCACTATTATTATTATTATCCAGATTAAAGAGCAGAATCTTTGTCTATCTTCCAATTCCCTTTCTTTAAACTCTTTGTTTCTCCAAACAATATTTTTATTGGCAGATTGGATTCATTAAAAAGGTAGGGTGCTCAGGCAGTGGCTAGTATCCATTATCAAGGCAGAGAGGATTTGTGTTCTAGCAACTGGAGTTGTGGTTGTTAGTCTCTCCTCATAGCTGATCACATCTTCATTAAATGAAAGAAGAGTCAAATACTAGTCTTACAAAACTGAAGGCTGTCCACCACTAATAATGAGAATTACAGACTAATATCCCTCATGAGTATAGATGAAGAAATCTTCAACAAAATCCTAGCCAACAGAATCTAACAACATATCAAAAAATATAATACACCATGACCATGGTAATCATACCAGGTATGCAAGCAGGATTCAACATCAGAAAAGCAATCAATGTAATCCATTTCTTAAGTAAAACAAAAGAATAGGACCATATGATCATATCAATTGATGCAGAACAGGTATTAGATAAAATCCAATACCCATTCTTGTTCAAAACTCTCACCAAAATAGAAATAGAAAGGAAAATACTCAACATAATAAAGGGCATATATGCAGAACCAACAGCCAAAATTATCATCAATGGAGACTCAAAGCATTCCCCTTGTGAATGGGAACCAGAAAAGGATACCCTCTATCACCACTACTATTTAACATTGTATTGGAAGTCCTAGCCAGGGCAATAAGATAAGACTATAAATATAAATAAATAACTATATATAAATTATATCTATATTTTAAAGTATGTTTTATATATGTTTAAATATATATAAAATAAAAGGTATCCAAATTGGCAAAGGAGAAGTAAAGCTATCTCCACTTGCAGATGATATGATCCTATACAGAGAACACCCAAGAGACTCAGAAAGAAAATTACTGAAGCTAATAGAAAGATTCAGCAAAATGGCAGGATATAAGATCAACATACAAAAGTCACTTGGATTCCTCTACATAAACAAAGAGATTTCTGAAAAGGAAAATAATACCATTTACAATATGTATCAAAAAGATAAAATACTTAGAAATAAGTCTTACCAGGGACACAAAAGACCTATATGAAGAAAACTACAAAACACTACTACAAGAAACTACAAGACACCTACATAAATGGAAGAACATGTGATATTCATGGATAGGAAGACTGAATATTGTGAAAATATCAATAATACCCAAAGCAATCTATGTGTTTAATGGAACCCCAATTGAGATTCCATAGATTTCTTTAAAGACATGGAAAAACCAATCACTAACTTCGTATGGAAAGGAAAGAGACCTCGGATAAGCAAAGCACTGCTGAAGAAGGAAAACAAAGTAGGAGGTCTCACACTTCCAGATCTCAAAACATAGTATACAGCCGCAGTAGTCAAAACAGTGTGGTATTGGTACAACAATAGGCACATAGAACAGAATCAAGAACCCAGGAACAGACTCATCCATCTATGGATAGCTGATCTTTGACAAAGGGCCAAAACCCATTAAAAGGGCAAGAGTTAGACTCTTTAACAAATGGTGCTGGCAATATTGGATATCCATTTGCAGAAAAATGAAACAAGATCTATACCTCATATCATACACAAAAATGAACTCAAGATGGATCAAAAACTTAAATATAAAACCCAAATCCACTTTCATAGTGATACTGCCTCGGAAACCCAAGGAAGGGTTGCTATGATTTGGGTCCAACTCGACGGCAAATAAAAACAACAACAACATGAAGTTCATCAAAGATAAAATACGGGCAAACCCAGGGGCCCTAATTCATGGCATAAGTAGATTATCAAGCATAACTCCAAATGCACAAGCAGCAGAAGAGACAGTAGATGACTTGGACCTCTTAAAAATTAAATTCTTATATGCCTCAAAAAACTTCTCCAAAAAGGTAAAAAGAGAACCTACAGATTGGGAAAAAATATTTGGCTATGATATCTGACAAGGGACTTACCTCCAAAATTTATAGAAAATTTCAACACCTCAACACCAAATAACAACTCAATTAAAAAATGTGCAAAGGGCATGAACAGACACTTCAGTAAAGAAGATATACAGATGGCCCACAAACAAATCCAGAAATGTTCATGATCATTAGCCATTAGACAGATGCAAATCAAAACAACAATGCAATATCATCTCATGCCAGCACTCATAGCAAAGTTCAACTAGACAGAAAATAACAAATGCTGATGAGGGATGGAGAGAATGGAACTCTTATACACTGCTGGTGGGACTATAAAATGGTACAACCACTGTGGAAAATGCTATGATGTTTCCTTAAAAAATTGAAAATAGAAATACTTCTTGTTCCAGCAATTCTATTACTAGGAATACATCCTGAAGTGGTGAGATCCAAGACACAAATAGACATATGCACACACACGTTCATCACAGCACAATTCACTATAGGAAAGAGATGGACACAACCTAAGTGCCCATCTACTGATGAATGGATAACCAAACTATGGTATATTCACACAATGGAATACTATGAAACATTAAAGAATAATGAAGACTCTACAAATCATCTCATAATGTGGATGTATTTGGAGGTCATTATCCTGAGTGAAATAAGTCATAGAAGGACAAATATTGTATGAGTACCTCATTGTAAAAAGTTAATTAAAGGTTTACATAGGGAAGAAAATTTACTTTGTTGGTTACTGGGAATGGGAGGGAAGGGAAGAGAAAATTTCTGACTAGTGAAGAGTCACATATTGATTTGAGTGAAGGAAACATCAATATAACAAAAGTGTGTGACCAGCACAATAACAGTAAAGAAAAGGAGGACACAGAAACATGTGCAAAAGATATAGACAACAGAGGCAAATACTATTACATGCACAATACTGCATCACCAGGGGCAGCAAACACTAGGCTATGGGTAAATGCATAGATAGGTGAGATTAGATGTGGGTAGGCAAATAGGAATATACCCAAGACCAAGGATAGATTTGGCTAAAGATAGTCTTATGTATGTACTTGTGCTATAAAAATATCCATCTACATCCATCCATCTAAGTAACAGAGAACAAAGTTGGAGTAGCTTCTTAGAGACAACCAACACCTTAAGGGAGAGAATTATTGGGACTGTGGGCTCAGGACCATAGTCTCAGGGTACATTAGGCTCAATTGGCACAACATAGTACATAAAAATCTTGTTCTATATCTTACTTTGGTGATTAGTGACTGACCTCCCCTCATCTGGAGGAAAGAAGAGTGAAGAAAATCAAAGTCATTTGGAAACAATTAGTCTAAGGATATGATGGAACCACAGGTACTCAGTCTTCTTGACCTGAAGAACTAGATGGTGTCTGGTTATCAATGCCAACCACTCAGAAAGGAATCAAAACTGGAGATCCTGCATAGAGTGGGAGGAAAAATGTGGAAAAAAATTAAAAAACACAAAAATGACTAGGATTGGGTTTAGTTTTGGTCAGAGCTCTGGTGGTGCAGTGGTATTTGGTCAGAGCCCTGGTGGTGCAGTGGTTAAAATGCTGGGCTGTTGACTGAAAGTTCAGCAGTTTGAACCCACCAGCCACTCCTCAGGAGTGTGGAGGGTAGATACAAGATGGAGGATGAAGACAAGATGGAAGAAGGAGACAACATGGAGGGTGGACACAAGATGGAGGGTAGAGGACAGATGGAAGATGGTGGATACAAAATGGAGATTAATTCAGTATGGAGAGTGCATACGTGGTGGAGTGTAGAGATATGATGGAAGGTGGAGACAGGATGGAGGATGAATGGTGGATAAAAGATGGAGGATGGATACAAGATGGAGGGTGGAGACAGACTGGATGGTGGACACAAGATGAAAGTAGAGACAAGATGGAGGGTGGAGATGACATGGAAGGTGGAATACAGATAGATGATGGTGGATACAAAATGGAAGGTGAATACAGTATGGAAGTGGGTACATGGTGGACAAAAGACAGAGGGTAGAGACAGGATGGAGGGTGGAGACAAGATGGAGGATGGAAGAGGTATATGCATACAATTATATCCATTTTTTTTTCTTTTTGTAGTTCCTACAGAGTTATTCCCCAACTCATGTTACTCCCATACAAAACAGGATTGGACTGTTGTGATGCATAGGGTTTTCACTGGGTGATCTTCAGAAAGGAATTGCCAGCCTATTCTTCCTTGTCTCTTTTAGTCTGGAAGCTCTGCTGAAATCTTTCCACTATCGGTGACTTGCTGATAGTTGAAATGCTGACGACATAGCTTCTTGTATCACGCTATCAAACAATATTCTGTTGCGATCTGTAGGGTTTTCACTGGCCAATTTTCAAAAGTACATCACCAAGCCTTTTTTCCCTAGTCTTAGTCTGGAAGTTCCACTGAAATCTGTTTACCGTGGATGACCCTGCTGCAACTTGTTGTTCTAGTGGCATAGCTTCCAGAATCACAGCAACAGGCAAGCCACCCCAGTAAGACACATGGGTGGGCAGGTGGTGGACCACATATAGGTTAAGGCTGAATTGCAAATGGAAGGGAACAAAGTCCATAATGTTTGATGTCTTCTGTCATTGGTATAAAAAAATACAATCTGAAATTTAAAAAAAAAAAGAACAGAATTACTGGTCAGATAGAGACTGGTGGAACCCCTGACACTATGGCCCAGGGTTATCCTTTGGGCCTGGAGGTGGACTGACTTCTGTAGATTAGCTCTCAGCCAAACAGTAGAAAGAGTTACAAGCAGAACGCCTACCCCAGGGAGATGTACCCACTCACCCTAGGGAGATGCACCCCTTGGATCAATCAACCATGAGATATAGAAAGGCAGCATTTGTGCAGACGGAAAGCAGGACACAGAATGCACAGATAAGAAGGGGACAGGGAAGGAGCACTCACAGGGAGGAAATGGGAGGAGAGCTTTTTATGGCTGGAGATTGTAACTAGGGCAGTGAAACCAAATGTGCACAAATTTTTGAGAATTAAAATGAATCTGCTTTATAAATTTGTACCCAAATAACTAAAAAAATTAAAAAAAAAAAAAAAAAACGCACAAAACTGAAGGCTGTCCACTGGTTCATTTGAGCCTCTGGCAGAAGCAGCCATTTTGCTGCCTTTGTTTCCTTCAGTATTGGCCTTCATTCTTCCCCTCTGTCATGGCAGCTAGTCCTAGATGTTGCTGCATTACAATTTGCTAACTTACACTTTTGTCTTTTTGTCTGCTACAAAGCCACTCCCTTCTTTCACTTAATGACATTCAGACTTAAGTTGTTTTCTTTTGCCCACAAAAAACTATCAACTTTTGCTTTCCAGCAACGTTGTAATGAGAAATAAAAATCTAACGTCTTAAAAATTATAGAGAAATTGAGGAAGAGAAAGACATAGAGAGGTACATGGGAGGTTGTGGTAGTTATGTTTGTGTGTCAACTTGGCTGGGCCTGTTTGGGATGTGGTCTGCTTCCTGTATTCAAAGAGAAGCCTTGGGAATGGTCTCTAGCCTGTGGCACGCTTGGACCCTGCATGTAGTCGTGTCGTTGCTCAGCAACCTGCTATGCTCTGCTGACCTTGGGACTTACAATGGACTTAAGTTAATGGCTTGCCATGTGGTTTGGTAACATGGGGACTGTGCCTTTTTACTTGTCAACCTTGGGGCTTCTCAGCCTCAGCAGCCAGCAGCTGTCTGAGTGAAGAAATGCTTCTAGCTCCAGTGGGCCGGGAGCAGGAGGCAGAGCTGGACCCCAAGGTTGAGGGGCTTTCACCCAGCCCTTAGAGCCTGGCACTTTGCACTTGGACTTAAAGCCTCCAAATTGTAAGAATAAACTCCTGTTTATTAAGGCCATCCCATCTGTGGTATATTTCTGTCAGAGTGACACTAGGTAACCAGAACAGAGGTACACACAACAAAGATGAACCCTTTTGCACATACAGTACTGCATTGTCAGTGAAGGCAAACATGGGTGGACAGGCTGCACTATTAGGTATGTCTATGAAGTGGGGGGGTGTATCCAAAAACATGTATATGGTTAGCAGACAGTGGTCCTATAAGTTTATGTGAATGATCAGAATTCCCATGTGTATAGTAGAGCTGAAAAGGGGCAAGGTTGTGGTCACTGCTTGGTCACAGCCAGCTACCCAGAGGGACTGAGTAGTTGAACCTGTGGGCTTGGGACCACAGTCGCAAGGGACATCAAGCTCAATTGGCATAACATTCTATACAAAACATTGTTCCACCTCCTACTTTGGCAAGTAGCGACTGGGATCTCAAAAGCTAGCAAGCTGCCATCTAGATGCAACGATGGGTCTCTCCTCGTCCAGAGCAAAGAAGAATGAAGAAAA
>NW_006921932.1:3440539-3494386 GCF_000298275.1 Orycteropus afer afer
GGAGGGGAGCTGTTGCATTGTGGTAAATTGTGGGCAAATCTCATGAGACAAAGTGTATGTGAACTGCTGTATGGAAAGTGAATTTGCTCTGTATATTTTCACCCAAATCACAATTAAAAAAAAAAAGGGTGGAAGGAAAAAAAAATTATAGAGAAAAGGGGTATAGCCATTTGTCTTTTCCTTCCTTTCATTTGTATTAACCTCAAGATGAAATAGAAAGAAATGCAAAACTTTACAGAGTAAACCACTACTTTTACTTAAGAAGTTACCACAAAAAAAAAAAAAAAAAAAATCACAAACTGGTCAAGAAGGGAATTTCTTCCTGACATAATAACTTGGGCCTTGTGGCTCTGAACTCTGAGTAAGATAGAGATGGACTAATAAAAAAATCCCAAAGCAATCACTGACCAGATAAACAACTGAAGGCCACTAGATTCTGTTGTATAAGCTTCTACTGTGAGACATAATCATTACTGAACCCCTTGTGTCCAGCTCATAAAGTCTAAGCATAATTTGTGTTCCATAGTTTAAATAAAAGAGTCTAAAACACAAGCTGTACTCAGCACAATAAAATGTGTTAGACTAAAGACAAAATGATTACAATTAAAGAATTCCTCTACCAACGGAGACAAAAAAAAAATTTTGCTATCAACATCTGAAGGCTGTGGACATATTGGATATCTGGTACATGGATAAGAGAAGAGAAGGATATCACCACTGCAAATTAGGGTCCTTCACACAAAGAGTTTAGGGACACAGATGAGGATTCTGAAGGATTAAATGATTTTGACAACAAAGAAACAAATTCTTCCCCAGTAAAGTAGTTACAAAGTCACCTGGATGTGGTGAGTGGCCCTCAGAGACCAAGTCCTGGGATGTCACATTTGAGGACACTCTGTCACTCTAGAGGAGAGGGTGTTACATGGTGTGATAAGTGCCTTGTGAGGGAGATAGTTCTGGGCAATGCCTAAAAATAAAATTATCCTGGAATTAGAAACTCCACGCTCACGAGCCTCTGAAAAGAGTTAGGACTCCTGCTATGGGTATTGGCACAGTCAGAGGAGAACTCCAGACATCCAGTAAGAAAATGGTGGAAAGGAAAGGCAGTAGTCCTAATCTCGTGGTCCTAGGGAAATAAAACTGCATGGACTTACAGAATGTATTCTAGAAGGAATAGAAAAGTGTGAGAAGCTTATTCACTAATAATCATTAGTTTCAGCTATGAATAAAACACAGAACAAAGCCTAGTCTTTGGTTCTAAAGATCTTATTTACCACAGATCACATGGAAAATACTTAATCGAATACAAAAATCCATAGAGCTAAAGGATACTGACTTTCTGTGTAAAGTAAAACCAAAAACTCACTGCCATCCAGTCAGATCCAACTCATAGGGACCCCTCTTTGGGTTTCTGTGGAGGTATCACTACGGAAGTAGATTGCCCAACCTTCCTTCTGAGGAATGGCTGGTGGGTTTGAATTGCCAGCCTTCTGGTTAGCAGTCAAAAAGTTTGTTCCAAGGACAATGAAGGGCATATATATAAATAAGTATCGGCATGTGTTCACATACATAGTACACTTCTGACTTTAAGATGAAGATATTTCCCATTTCATTGATAAATACCCCTTTGGATTTTACATCCAAAGTTTACTGGGAAAATTAAATTTCTATTGCAACAATTAAGTGTTTAAATTGATGACACATTTGATGCCACATGAAACAAAAAAATGGAAGCAAAATTTAGAGGAATGTTCAGAAAATGAAAGTATTTTCTTCCCTATTTAAAAGCCATGATAGAAAGAAAGTCTTCAGAGAACCTAGGGTCCAAGGGTCAATCTGACAGCCAGCTCAGTCAGGCCAGCAGCATCCTCAGTTCTCCCAATGGCCCTCCTGCTCTCTCTACTGACTGTCCTGTTGGTGTTCAGCTATGGCCCTATTTCATCTCTGGGTTGTGATCTGCCTCACAACCACATCTTGGCTAGTAAGAAGACCTTTGTGCTTCTGGGTCAAATGAGGAGACTCTCGCCTTCTTTCTGTCTAGAGGACTGAAAGGACTTCCGATTCCCCCAGGATGTGGTGGATGGCAGCCAGCAGAACAAGGCCCAGATCATCTCTGTCCTCCAGGAGATGCTCCAGCAGATTTCCAACCTCTTCCACACAGAGGGTGCCTCTGCTGCTTGGAATGTGACCCTCCTGAATCAACTCCAAAATGGACTCCATCTACAGATAGAAGACCTGGAGAACTGCTTGGTACAGGCAATGGGAGAGGAAGAATCTGTCCTGGCGGTTGAGGGCCCTCCACTGGCTGTGAAGAGGTACTTCTATGGACTCCGTCTCTATCTGAAAGAGAAGAAATACAGTGATTGTGCCTGGGAAGTGGTCAGAGGAGAAATCAGGAGAATCTTCTCTTTATCAACAACCTTGGAATAAAGATTTAGAAGAAAGAATGGAGTCCTGGGTTCGTCTTGACTTCACTCTCAATATGATATGCCTTACCACATCTGCACGCATGTTTCTGGTTCATTTCAATAAGGTTTTTTTTTCTGCTTAAATCGCTGGAGTTATTGAATGCAGGAAATAATTTGTCAGTAGTATTGAGGAAGTTTATGTTAAAAATAACAGCAGGGACATCAGTCCTTAGGAGAAAACTATCTTGCTTATTTATTTATTTATATTGATTGATTCAATCTCATATTTATAATGTTGAAATTTTTCATTTAATAAACTGTTAATTTTTCATATTTACATTGTATTAAGACTTTTTTTATGAAGACTTTTACCCTATCCACAGGAGTGGTTTAGTGGATAAGGCACTTGACTGCTAACCAAAACATTGGGGTTTAAACTCCCTAGCTGCTTTGCAGAAGAAAGATTTGGGTCCTTCTTCCCTAAATTTTTACAACCTTGGAAATTCAATGGAGGCCCCTATGACTCAGAATTGACTTGATGGCAGTGAGTTTGGTTTTGAGTCTGGTTCTCTTTTCCATTTTATTAAGTTTCTGTTTTATTTATTAAATTCTTATCAAGAAATACTTCTTGAATTTGATTACTTTTAAAAACAAAGCAATGCTTTGTTTGTTAACCAAATTGAAGACTGGAATAAAATTTATTTACATTCATTCATTTCATTCCCATCATGTATATAAATTTAGTATATAACTGGCAAATTATGCAATTGTTAAGAAAATACATGTGTTGATAGGCTTCATTCAGACATAAATTATAGAGGTGTTGGCTGTGAATTTAATGTTAATGAATCAACAACATAGATTATGTGCCTTTAAATAGAAATGCACATAAAACAAGGTTATACATTGATCAGTTAATGAAAATGTTCTGACCAGATATTCATGGAAGTTTAACTCTATAACCCCCTTAGGAATAATGGTTCTGTGTTCTCCAATTCATGATTTATGGTAACTTTATTGAGCATAACTACTGCAAATGCAATAATCAACTGTATGTGTGTGGTCTGCGTATGTATATTATACTTGAAGGTTGTTACTGGAAAGTAAGAGTGTCAAGCAAAGGGCATTCAGTGGCCATGAGGAGTGTTGGGATCCATTAGGCTGGGTCTTAAGTTCATCTTCTTTCCCCCTCTACTTGCCTCTCAAGATTTCCTTGTGATTATTCTATAAATGCTATTATGTTGGCTTGGAAGTCAGCTGAAGGACATATCCTCTGTTATGAGTTACCATTGGCAGCAATGCTTTAGATGGTAGATGGCTTTGCTTCATTGACTCTGTATTTTAGTGAGCCCAGTGGTAATGGTTTCATTCTCTATTTGTATGCAGTTCTCCAACGGCATGTTTTTCTCGCATGTTACTGCATTCAGTGGTGTCCAGATTTATCAATGGTTAAGAAAAACAGACATCAATCAGATAAGAAAACCCAAAGTCCAGCTCACAAAAAAGATTTAATCTTGCTTTTATTTATCTTATTTCCACTTTATTAAACCAAGTACAAGAATGGAGACATACTAAGAATGGTGACTCTCAGTTGAGATTTGAACATCAGTCTGTGATAAGAGGTGGGGTAGAGCAAGAAGAGTGAGGACTATGGTTTATATTAAAAACATACAGAAACATCCTTACATATGGTGGCGGTTCCAGGGTAAAATTTAAAAACCTTAATTCAGACGAGAGTTCAGGCCACCTAAGGAGAACAGGCCCTCAACACTTGTTCACCAGCTGGCCTCCCATATCCATATCTTCAAGCCAGGCTTCTGAGTTCTCTCAGGTTGGATGTGGAGAGCAAGGCTGTGTTTCAAAAGACTTAGATCAGACACTACCCTATTTGACTTGAGGAAGCAGAATCCTATAGAATGGAGCATAGATGTACCTGGAGAGATGAGAGTCTGTGCCCTTTTTGAGTAGAGATCCACTGTCTAAAACACAAAGAACCAAATGCACAAAACCCTGCTTTATTTGAATTTGACACAGATGAACCAGTAGTATTTTGATCTTTAAAAACGAATAGCATGGAAACAATAAAGATTTCAATTAAGTCTACATACAAAGTCACACTGTTCATTTATAAAAATCTACTGGTCCATTAGAATAAGGAGAGCAAGAAATGGATCCTGAATGCTCATTCACTCATTAACTCACAAACTCACTCTCTCCTTCTCTGTTTTGGTTTTCACCATCAATGCACAGGCAGGAATAAGTATTTGAAAAGTGAGGTTCTGCTGTTCAACATTGGGCTCTCCCAGGTTTAAAGTTAATTTCTCCTTTCAGTAAGGTCCAGGTCCACAACTGGTGATAAAGTCATTTCCTAGAGTCAGCCTTGGGAGCTCTGGTAGCATAGTGGCTAAGGCACTTGACTGCCAACCAGAAGGCTGGTGGTTCAAACCCACCAGCCACTCCTCAGAAGGAAGATGGGGCAATCTACTTTTGTAGTGATACTGCCTCGGAAACCCAAGGAGGGGTCGCTATGAGTCAGATCCGACTCGACGGCACATAACCACAACAACAGCAGAGTCAGCCTTCAGAAAACAGCACTCTCAGAGATGACTCATAGCAAGGAAGAAAGGAAATCAGAACCTGGAAAACTTCTCCTAGTCTATACTCTGCCCGTTCATGGGAAATAAACAATGTTGGAGCTAGTTAATGGATATCTGCCATTAGGTGACAGTGTGAGACATAACTGAAAAAAACCAACTCATTGCCATCAAGTTGATTTGAGTCATAGTAACCCTTTAGGACAGAGTAGAACTGCCCCATTGGGTTTCCTAGGCTTTAAATCTCTAAGGAAGCAGAACGCCCCATCTTTCTCCCATGGAGCAACTAGTGGGTTCAAACTGCTGACCAACTGGTTAGCATCCCAGTGCTTTAACCACAGTGCTACCAGATTTGAAAAATTATTGTTTTTTTGGAGGCAAAATATTTACGTACTGACTTTAGACAAGTTACTCACTCCCTAAGTTTCAGATTCCTTATTTGAGAGTGCACGTGACCTGCAAACCTCATGAGGTTGTTGTGATGAACATGTGGGTTCATATACATAAAAGTACTTTAAACAATGACATAGCTCTATTCATATGCGAACCTTATTACTGTCATTAGCTCTTTGAACTAGAATCCTAATTCCTGGGCATTCAGAGACTAATCTTGAATCTGTTCCCAAAGGAACATTCTATTAGTCTCCTACATGATCTTTGTTCCTATCTTCACCTGACATAACCCAGGGTGCTGCATTCCCAGTTTGGAGAGCTCACTTGAAATGTGCTAATGTGGTACTAGATCTACTTTCTCTTCAGAAAAAAAAAGGTAATTAATCTCCTCCATTATTTCAGGAATCCTTCTTCATAGATTGTCATATGAAAGCCGATGGGCCCGGTCCAGCTTTCCCACCACATAAATGCTGCCCCTCTGGTGCCCCACGGCCAACTGCTCCAAGGGGTGTATCTCTGTAGAGTAGGGGAGTGCATCACCCTGAGTTGGGTGTTCTGCATGTAAGTCTTTCTGCTGTTCGGGTGAAGGCCAGTCCTTGGGAGTGAGTCCTATCCCAGGCCCAAAGGGTATCCCAGAGCCCCAGCAGATTCATCTGGCCAGTAATTCTGGTCATTATTGTGTTTTTGAGTTTTATTCTGCATTTTCATCCCACTCTATCCAGGATCTCCAGTTTTGATCCCTTCCTGATTGGTTGGTATTGGTAGCCAGGAACCATCTAGTTCTTCTGGTCTTGAGGTCCATCATATCCTTGGATTAATTGTTTTCAAATGCCCTTGATTTTCTTCACTCTTCTTTGTTTCAGATGAGAGGAGACCGTTAGCTGCATCTTAGATGGCTCCTTGAAGCTTTTAAGACCCCAGTTGCTACTCACCAAAGTTGTCTGTGGAATAAGATTTTTATGTACTATATTGTGCCAATTGAGCTTCGTGTCCCCCAGTACTATGGCCCTGAGTCAACAGGCCTGGTTGTTCTCTCTCCCAAAGTGTTTGGTTGTTTCTGAGGGATTGCTCCAACTCTGTCTTCTGTTGCTTCTGTAATGATTGTGGTTATTTTGTATCACTAATATCTATGCAAGATAATCTTCAGCTAAACCTATCATTGGTCTAGGGTACATTCCTGTTCACTGACCCCCATCTAATTTTCTCAGTTGTTTGTGCATTTATCTGTAGCCTGGTGTTTGGTATTAGCGGTATGCAGTATTGCACATATACTAGTATTTATCTCTGTTGTTTATATCTTGTGTGAATGTTTCAGTGTCCTCCTTTTCCCATACGTTATCGTGCTGGTCACAGATTCTTTCCATACCATCCCTTCACTTACCCAAATAAGCATGTGGACCCCAACTAGTATGAAAATTCCCCTCTTCTTCCCTCCCATCCCTAGTAACCTACAATGTGAGTTCCCTTTCCTAAACAAACCTTTCCTTGACTTTTTATAATAATGGGCTCATTATTAATATTTGTCCTTCTGCAATTGACTTATTTCACTCAGCATAATGTCCTCCAGGTTCATGCACATTGTGCCATGATTTGCGTATTTTTCGTTGTTCTTTAATGTTGCATAGTATTCCATTGTGTGAATGTACCATAATTTGGTTATCCATTCTTCTGTTGATGGACATTTAGGTTGCTTCCATCTCTTTGCTATAGTGAATTGTGCTGCAATGAACATGGGTGTGCGTATGTCTATTCGTGTCCTGTCTCTCACTTCTTTAGGATACATTTCTAGTAATGGAATTGTTGGATCAAATGATATTTCTATTTTCAGTTTTTTAAGGAAATACCACACCATTGTACACAATGGTTGTACCATTTTACAGTCCCATCAGCAGCATATGAGAGTTCCAAATCTGTGCAACCTCACCAGCATTTGTTACTGACCAGTTGCTTTGATTTCTCATTGTTGCTTTGATTTGCATCTCTCTAATGGCTAATGATTGTGACCATCATGTGTTTGTTGGTCACCAGTATATCATCTTTAATGAAGTGTCTGCTCATGTCCCTTGCCCATTTTTGAATTAGGTTGTTTGTCTTTTTGGTGTTGAGTTGCTGAAATTTTCTATAGATTTTGGAGATAAGTCCTTGTCAGATACATCATAGGCAAATATTTTCTCCCAATCTATAGGTTCTTTTAATCTTTGGATGAAGCCTTTTGATGCACATAAGAATTTAATTTTCAAAGGGTCCCAGTCATCTAGTGTCTCTTCCACTACCTGTGCATGCTGAGTTATGCTTGGTAGTCTATTTATGCCATAAATCAGGGCCCTAGATTTGCCCTTATTTTATCTTTGATAAAGTTTATAGTTGTGGGTTTCACATTTAAGTCTTTGATCCAACCTGAGTTCATTTTTGTGTAGAGGGTGAAGTATACATCTTGTTTCATTTTCTGCAGGTGGATATCCAATTTTGCCAGGACCATTTGTTAAAGAGGCTATCTCTTCCCCATTTAGTGGGTTTTGGTCCTTTGTCAAAGATAAGCTGTCCACAAATGGATGGGTCTATTTCTGGGTTTTCAATTCTGTTCCGTTGGTCTATCTGTCTATCATTGTATTAATACAATGCTGTTTTAACTACTGTGGCTGTATAGTAGGTTTTGAGATCTGGGAGTGTAAAGGACAAAAAGATTTCCATTCTAATCTCTACAGGGAGACCATGTCCCCAGACAAGCCCGGAGAGTCAGGATCAAGGATACAAGGTCATCCTTACACTTGCTCCAGTTTCTCTATCTGAGGTGTGTTCCTCAGGAGAGAAAGCTGGAAGAGTACTTCCCTTGTTGTTGTTGTTGTTATGTGCCATCGAGTCAGCCTCGACTCATAGCGACGCCTCCTTGGGTTTCCAAGGCGGTATTTTTACAGAAGTAGATTGCCCAACCTTCCTTCCGAGAGTCCTTCCCTTACTCCCAGTAATATTTCTTTTAAAGTCATTTTTTTTCTGTAAAATTAGAGAAAATTCATTGATCTTTCACATTACACATCCTCTAAAGAGGATGGTTTGTGTTTCTCAAAATTAGCTATATTTTTTTCTTCCCCAAAATATTTTTCCTTCTATAAGGAGAACATATTCTTCTGTCTCTACTGCATTTAGGGGAAGTTTAGCATATCCTAGGAATGAAGATGTGGCTACAACTCTTATTAAGAGATGACTTGGAATTCTCAAAGTTGAAAAATGTTAGGGAGGGAGTTTGACAGCAACATTGCACACCCACTACTATCTCAGATTCTTTCATTTGGTTTTCTAAATACTGTCATTTAATAGATATATATGTTGTTGTTGTTGTTATGTGCCATAGAGTTGGACCTGACTCATAGCGACTCTTCCTTGGGTTTCTGAGGCAGTATCACTATGGAAATAGATTGCCCCATCTTCCTTCATATATATATATATATATATATATATATATATATATATATATATATAACAAAGAAAGAAAACCCAAACCCCAAAATAACTAACCAAGATTCAGTATATTTAGTGGCTTAAAAAAAGAAAAGATCCATTATAGAACATGCCTAGGACCTGACCTATCAATTCTTCCATTTCTCCATCATGACATTCAGCCATAGGTTGGAATACTTGGGGTTACACATTCCTCATAAGACCAAAAATTTCCTCCTTAGACACCAGAAACAGAAAAGGACAATGAATTTCACATCCTAAAAAGTGGAACTGGAGTTTGGGAGTCTTGAAGTCATAAGTTCAGATGAGATAGGGGCAATGCCCATGACTCTGCATATATTGGTGACAAATGGCCTCCATCCAAGCCCAACGCCCTCTTTCATTCTTTATTAAGGCTAGGGAGATCAGCACTGCTTCCCAATTCTTAGCTTAGCCTTAATGAAAGTGTATAATTGACCACTTTTTCTCTTTTCTCTTCTCATGTGACAGGATCTGGAGCAACAGAGAATGTAGAAGTCCTGTCTCAGTTTGTGGCTTAGCAAGTGGAGGCAGGAGGCCAAAATGAAGGCATAAGAGAGTGTAAGGCCTTAGACAATCTGGTAGTAGAAGGCGAACATGTTTTCATTAGGCTTGTGAGAGAAATCTCCATATTTTCAAGTAGTTCTCAATTCACTCTCCAGGCACTAGAATAGAGCTAGAATCCAAGCTAGGAACATGAAAACGGAATCATGGCCTGAGTCAATGTGTTTAATCTCCCATCTACCATGACACAGACCAATTCTGAAAGGATTCAGGGTAATAAGATCATCATCCAGAAAGCAGTGGGTTTTTGAATGTTAGAAACACTAGCCTCTGTCCTGTGGACACAGAGCTGGATAAGTGGTGTTTAGGGATATTGCTGAAGTGGGTTAGGGCTAAGGAATAAATTAATTGCTACTTAAGGATCTGCTGTGTTTGTGAGGTTTATTGTCTTGACAGGAATTTTGAATTCAATGATGAACTGAGTGAGTACCTTAGAAGAGGGAAGCCACTTCATATGGAGAATCTACATGGTGCCTGGCCAGATGACATCACTGCAGGGCAAAGGATCATACAGCCATCAAAGATGGAACAGTTTTTGCAGCAGGCACACTGCACCTGTAGGAAAATGAGGCAGGCAGTTAGGACAAACGTGGAGGCTGAGAGTGTGGAAAAGGAAGGAAACTAATGAAGAGTGGAAACAAAAACCTAGCTAGTGGGAGGGAATAGGAATATTTCCATTATCACTAATCATGATTTTCCGTACCCATCCCCACCAAACATGCAAATGTACATGTATATATGCATGCATGTACACACATAACTATTTCTTGTGTTCACAACTGACAAGAACACTGCAGAACACACTTGTGCCATATTGGTAGTAATATAGATTTGGGGTTTGTCTTTGAGCCAAAAGACAATGCTTTCAGGGATGCCTTGAGGATGGGCATCTCCCTTTTTATGTAAGAGCTATTGGTGCTTATAGCTATATTTTGATATTGTACAGGATCTTGCTCTTGGTAGAAAAAGTTGAATGATCAGGGGTGAAGAGCCCTCTGTGAGGTTTTTTTTTTTTTTTTTTTGGTGATTTATAAATGCATGGGATAGCTCCTTCCAGGACACACAGGTCATGCCCCAGAGATTCCAGTGCCATTTGTCATTGAGTCAATTCTGACTCATGGAGACCCCATGTGTATCAGAGTAAAACTGTGCTGCACAGTGTTTTCAAAGGCTGATTTTTCAGAAGTATATCACCAGGCATTTCTGCTTCTCGGTGGATGCAAACCTCTAACCTTTTGGTGAGCAGCAGAGTGCATTAACCATTTGTACCACACATGGACTCCCAACAAGAGGTAGATGTTGCAATTTGTGACAAGAGTGCAGTTTTCCTGGGCTCACTTTGGATCATTACTTTATCCACTGGAACCAACATGGCGAAACATTCTAGATGACTCTTTGTACTCCTCCACATCCATGTAGTCAGGTTCAATGTAATGAAAGAGCTTAATGAAGTTATTTCTGAAAAAGATGAGCCATAAGACATGAATTCACCAAAAAATAGGAGTTCCCAGGAGAGAAATAGAGAGCTCTGGTAGCATAGTGGCTAAGGCACTTCACTGCTAACCAGAAGGCTGGTGGCTCAAACCCACCAGCCACTCCTCGGAAGGAAGGTTGGGCAATCCTACTTCCGTAGTGATACTGCCTCGGAAACACAAGGAGGGGTCGCTATGAGTCAGGGCTGACTCGACGGCACATAACAACAACAGCAAATAGAGAAAAGAGCCACTGGAACCACTACTGTACCATTTCCACCTCAAGAAGAGGAGGCAATACAGCTCATCTTGGCTCTACTGCAAACACTTAACCCTTAACCCTTAAAGCTGTCAGGCCCAGGGCCTAGAGAAGCAACCTTTTGCCTTATAGAGAGGGTTCATACTTACAGAGCAAGCAAAGCCGGGGAGGATTAATATCTCCTTTTTGTTACACATTTAATAATATTGCACACTCATCTTTTTATTTGATTCTTCCAACTTGAATTTCAAACGGGATAAGTAATGAGATTGTTGGAAAACCCAGGGCTGAAGAACTCAAGGAGGTGACTCTCAGGAAAGTAACCTTTCTCATCCTCCTATGGCCAAAGTCAACTCATCGAGAGAGCAGCAGTGGATTAGAAGTGCTGAATGACTGGCTGTGGGTCACATAAACTGGCCCTGGATATGAGATCTGTGCTTTTCTCCAGAGACACACACCAGGTGAGACAATCAGACAATCACACAAAGGGGCTACTAAGTGTCCTGTCTGTGATTGTGCAGCGGCACATTACAGGAAGGACCTTATGCTAGTTCTGCTAGCTGTGTGTCATATATACCTGTTGTTGTTGTTGTTATTTGCCGTCGAGTCGGCCCCGACTCATAGCGACCCCTCCTTGGGTTTCCGAGGCAGTATCACTACGGAAGTAGGATTGCCCAACCACCTAGTGCTGCTATAAACAGGAGGTTTAATGAAATTATTCAAACTGATAGTTTACTAGATGCTACGATAAAAATCAGGGGAATGATAATGGTAGAAAATTCTATGAGTGATTTTTGTTGCTGTTATTAGGTAGTTTCGAGTGGGTTCCAACTCATATTGACCCTGTGTACAACTGAAGGAAACACCACCTTATCATACCCCATCCTCACAATTGGTGCTGTGTTTGATACCATTCTTTAAGCCACTGTGTCCGTCCATCTTAAGGGTCTTCCTCTTTTTTGCTGACCTTGTATTTCACAAAGCATTATGTTTTTTCCAGGGGCTGGTCCCTCCTAATAACATGTGTAAAATATGTGTGACAAGTCTCTCCATCACTGCTTCTGATGTGCCTTCTGGCTGTACTTCTTCCAAGACAGATTTGTTCATTCTTCTGGTAGTCCATATTATTCTCTGATATTCTTCACAAACATCCTAATTCAAATGCATCAATTCTTCTTTGATCTCCCTTATTCATTGTCCAGCTTTTGCTTGCATATGAGGTGATTGAAAATTTTATGGTGCATCTTAGTCCTCAAAGTGACATCTATGCTTTTTAATACTGTCAAGATGTCTTTAGTAGCAGATTTGTCTAATGCAATACATTGTTTGATTTCTTGGCACTGCTTCCTTGGGTCTTGATTGTAGATCCAAAGGAAATGACATCCTTTTTAATGCAAAAAATTATTTACTACTTAGAAGATCATAAAAACCACTGTAAGCTCAAACCCTGGAATGTTAGTTGAACTTATACATTACCATATTATTGAGAGATCTAGTCATAGCTAATAACACAAAGGGAGCTGTATCTTATTTTTGTAAAGTCACTTACAATGACTTTATAATGGTACTAGGAAGTTACATGAGATCCGAAATACTGTTGAGAAACAGCAAAGTACTTTACTTTTTGAATGGAGAAGAGATTTAGGTCCTCATGAACTAATATGTCAGCACATTAGGTATGTTCACATTAAGAATGGTGTCTTAACAATGGAAAAAATTGTTGTTGACATTATTTAAATGACAAAAATTTGGATATGATCTGGCCTATAAAATTATTAATAAATTGGAAAAAGATGATATTGACATCAAGTTGTTACTGGCCAGATACATGATGATGAAACAAAGGTGGCTGGTGTTCACAAGGGTGGAAATGGCATTACCCCCCAAAATATGATTATGCTAAATTTGTATCTTGCTTGGCTCATAAATATAATATAATATGCAAAAATTATGTTTCTGTGAGTTAAAATATGATATTTTGGTATTGCTCAAAGGAGAAATACATATTCTGTGGATTCACCCAGTAGCTAGGATATTCTCATGTTTGTTAAGACATCTAAAAATTCATGATGGGCATTAAAGTCAATGGCAACTAATGGATTTAGCACATCAAGACATTTATCAAGTAGTATATCATATAATATAAAATGGAAACTATACTATGCTAAATGAAAAGCATCTTCATGCAAAGAGATTACAATTTTTTAATGAAACTTACCTATTTGGGATGATGTTTTGAATGCAGGTGAAAAAATAATGCTATCCAACAAAAAATGTCTATGTATAAAGAGGCAGACTTAATAGTAGGTCTTTGCTTAAAACAAATGAGAGAAAATAACTTTGAAAATATGATTGATGAATGTAAAACTTTAGCAGAAGATATGAATGTAATTCTTGAATTTGAAAATAAGAGAAACATTAAAGAAATTAGAAATGTTTGAATCACCAGATGAAAGTATCAATTATTATGGGAAAAGTGCATGTTCAATTGAAATTCAGGGCATTATAGTCATCATAATTTCACATTTGAAAGCAAGATGTGAAAAATAAAATGAAGCATCTTCTAATTTTGAAGATGAAATGGTATTTCTGGAAAAATTGTGTTTTTCTTTTAAACAAATACATCTGATATACAAGTAGTCTCTGATATATCTCTTGATTAAATTGTTCTAACTAGCATGTTATACCAGTGTTTAAAATATAAAATCAGCATCATGAATGAATTTTCTAACACTGATTCTTGAATTTTGTTTATTGAAATCTTCCCAATTTTGGAAGTGGTTCCAGAAGTTTTTGTTTTGTTTTAACAATAATGGTCTTATGGATGAAAAGAATTTTTTTGCAGGTGAAATTAAATTATTTAAGATGGTCACTATGAGATATTGTCAAACAGGGCAATTCTTTTATTGAAAAAGAGATAAGCAAAGAAGTAATTTTAAAAAATTATCAATGTTTTCATTGAAACCAGGAAATTAAACTCTAGTTTTGGTTGAAAGTAAATCCTTAAAGTAATGTGGATTTCAATAAAAGGAGAAAATGTTGAAATTGTCAAGGATTTCCTTTTACTTGGAAGCAGCAATCAAGAAGTGAAATGACATATTCCGTTGAGTCAATCTGCTGCAAAAGACCTCTTTAAAGTGTTAAAAAGCAAAACAAAGCTATCCCTTTGAGAACTAATGTGTATCAGACCCAAGTTATTGTCATTTTAATCGTCTCATATGCATGTGAAAGCAGGACAGTGAATAAGGAAGACAGAAGGAAAATTGAAACACTTGAATTATGGTGTTGGTTACGAATATTGAAAATTCCATGAACAATCAGAGGAAAGAACAAATGTAGTGGCGCAGTGCCTGAGGCATTTGACTGCTAACCAGAAGGCTGGAGGTTCAAACTCACCAGCCACTCCTAAAAAGGGCAATCTATTTCCCTAGAAATACTGCATCGCATCGGAAACCCAAGGAGGGGGTTGCTATGAGTCCGGACCGACTGGACGGCAGTGAATTTGGTTTTCAGGTTTTGGGTCTTGGAAGAGATACAGCCAGAATGCTCCTAAGAGCGCAGAGGACGAGACTTCGTCTCACTTACCTTGGACATGTTATCAGGAGGGACCAGCCCTTGGAGAAGGACATCATGCTTTGTAAAGTAGCCAAAACTAAACCAAAAACGCCTTAGGCACTACGCCACCAAAGCTCCTACATGTTTATTTAGGGGCGCATATTTTCCCCTTCTTCCCCAGCCCAGTAATTCTCAGCAGGCCGCTGGCCGTGTCTGTGATTGACTGGAAGGTCCAATCTTTCGTATAATCGTGTCCAGATTGTACATAAACTTCCCTTTTTCCTGAATTTCTTTCTTTCTCTCTGAAAACAAACCTGAATCTATAACAGCTTGCTACGATTTCTAGTAGTCAAATCGCTCAGTAAATAGATACTGTTGTAAAATCCTTCTTGCTTTCTCATTGTGTGAGAAAGTAAAGAATAGAAGACAGGGGAAAGTTCTAACAGCCGGTCCTGTGCTCACTCTGCGAGAAGTCTCAGGAGAGGCGGCGGAAAAGCTCCTTCTTCAGCAGCCAGGGCGCGAGAAACAAATTTGTACTCACTATTCACGCGGCACCGCCTTGGTCCCTCAGCCTTGGCCGCTTCCCAAGGGCGCTCAGGTCCATTTCAAAAGAATCTTCTCTGTGCGTGAAGCGGCTTCGCCATTCATGGTGCTGAAATTTGAGGCGTTTCACATGCACTGCGAGGGGCCCATTAGTTGGTTAAGGCGAATTCTGGCGCCCTCGTCGGGCAGTTGGTGCACAGGGAGCGCAGCTTTGCAGAAAGGGTTTATCTGTATAGCCCCTTGCCCCCTGGAGATCGTCCAGCTGAAACTGGGATTCCCAATGGCCAGGTCTTCTGGCGCTGGCGATACTCTGTGGCAGCCAGCCTGTTGTCTTGGCTGGAACATGTCCTTCAGACAACAAGGACATTTTCAGACATTGAAAGCTCCTGAAAAGGCACACCTCTGTGTTTGTGCCGTAATGCCAGAGTCCATTTCAAGTTTAATCAGAAAACTGGAGATATCATCAATGTCCAGAAGACATAATAACTAGCTGTTTCTGCCATTAGATACTTAAACGTGTTTGGCATAGAAGACTGTTGTACAGGTTGGAGTAAGAACTTCTTGGATAAATGACTTTCTTTCCTTGATGTAAAAATCAGGAATAAACGGAGAAGATGAAGATAGACAACAGTAAGTCCAAAGGTTCTTCTCTAGTCTTTCTTTCCTTTCTCTTTCCTGGGCCCATTTGAAACTGGCGATGGCATTCCTGAAGTCTCCCTTGCCAGCTCTCTCATTTTCTTCTTATCCACATTATTTATGAAATTTTTATGTGCACATTTTCGGAAACTGTTTTTCTTAATATTTAAATTGAGTTTCTCTTGCACTTTTCCAGCAGCACCTCAGTTCCTTCGGGAGTAAGAAACTGTCCCCTTCCACAACCCCTTTCTTCTCTCTTTTGGCTCTTGCCCATTTTTTTTTTTTTTTTTTAACCTGTGCCGATTTCTACTTTGCTACTATAGATTTTAGGAGCTCTGGTAGCATAGTGGCTAAAGCACTTGACTGCTAACCAGAAGGCTGGCGGTTCAAACCCACCAGCCACTCCTCGGAAGGAAGGTTGGGCAATCCTACTTCCGTAGTGATACTGCCTCGGAAACCCAAGGAGGGGTCGCTATGAGTCGGGGTCGACTAGATGGCACATAACAACTATAGATTTTTACCCTTGGATGACCTTTACTTTTCGAATTACATTTCCCTGTTAAAATCTGGGGAACCATCATCTCTGTGTGACTTGAGCAGCCTTACTCTCCTTAGATATCTCCTCCTCTCTATCAAAAAGCTGGATACATGGATAGACCTGTTTGTCCATGCTTACTGTGGAGGAATCCACCCTTCCTCCGCCCTCTTCCAAATGACTGGTCACAGGCTGTGGAGAAAGAGAGTGATGGGGAACGGGCAGAGCATTCCCAAGGATTCTCCCTTAGTTTGCCTTCTTGCTCATTGGGAGGACTTGGTAACTGATGAGATAAGAAAGAAAAGGACTAATTTTCCTTTGTAATACTGCTTGGACCAGCACCAGCTTGCAGACCCAAAACAATGGCCCATAAATGGTTTCCTCTCCTTTAACACTATTTTACAGTTGGATTTACTTTGTAAGAGGAAAGAGAAATAAAAAGATACCTTATAATCTATGTTTTATAGTACCAAAATCCAGACTGGAGAAAGAATTGTAGGTACGAAGTCACAAGTAAAGGTCCCCTTGTTAACCCAAGGTTGACAAGTAAAAAGTCACAGTCTGATGTTACCAAACCGCACGGCAGGCCATTCATTCAAGTCTCTTGAAAGTCCCAAGGTTGGCAGAGCATGGCAGGCTGCTGAACAATGACATGGTTACATGCAGGGTTCAAGCATGCCATAGGTTAGAGACCATTCCCAAAACTGTTTCTTATATACGGGAAGCAGGTCACATCCCGAAATCAGATACTTTGCTGCTTGTTGTAGGTCCCACCATGAAGGTGATTACCAGTCTCATCATGAGGAATAACTACCACCAGCTGCCAAGCACTCAACCAGGCTCAGCCAAGTTGACACACAAACTTAACCACCACAAAAATATACCAACATAGATCTAGAATCAAAAGTAGGAAAAAATTTGCTTGCCATGTACTTTGTGACACAGCCTACTTATGATATTTGCAGAAAGCTAAGAAAGGGAGCACTGGGCCCTGAGACTCCCCTTTCCTGCCTAATTGAGAAAGCTAACAAAGTTTTTTGCTAATACAGAACAGATGAGGAAAAGGAGGACAGGAAAATGGAGAAACAAGCCCCATTAAGCGCTGAGAAGTAGACCCAGTTATTGCCTGCTGTTTTGGTCGGCCATTTGAAGGTCCATGTCAAGGTAACCCTTTTAGAACAGGCCAAAGAAGAAAGAACTTACATCACCAGAGACTAGGAAGAAGTGTAGTCAGATTTTAGCCTGGTTAATGTGGCACACACAAGGAAAGAGGTCACTGGTGCAGGGAGTGTCTGGAGCATCCTAGAATGTAGTGCAATATTGACCCCTGACCTCCTGCTCGACCACTGCTGGCCACTGCAAGGGATCTGACAGAGCCCCCTCAATACTGAGGGTGCCCAGAAGCTTGCCCTGCCCCAGCTGAACATCGAAGGATTGTCCATCGCTGAGCCTTGGGTTTCAAACTACGTGGAAGGTAAAACAATCCAATTTCTGTTGGACACTGGGGCAGCTTTCTCCATCTTGCATGAACTCCTTGGTCCTCTCTCAAAGTGGGAATGTCAGATTATGAGAGTCAAAGAAAACCCACAGACTAAATTTTTGCCTCATCCTCTGCTTTGTAGAATTCAGAATAGAGTAATAAATCACTCACTTTGGGTGAGTGAACAAGGTACAAGAGACCAGGAAGCGAGCAGAGCAGTTTGGAACAGTTAAGGGAGACAAACTTGTCTGTCAGTTTGTCATAATGTGATGGCTCGTGTGTTACTGTGAGGCTGGAAGCTATGTCCAAATGCTAGCAAGTGTTTCAAATGCCAGCAGGGTTACCCATGGTGAACAGGTTTCAACAGAGCTTCTAGACTAAGATTGACTCAGAAGAAGGAAGAGGCCATCCCCTTCTCAAGGAATTGGCCAGTGAATCTTATGATTAGCAGTGAAACTCTGTCTGATATATTACTGGAAAATTTTCTGAATAGCCCTGAAATATTGCCCAATATAATGCCAGATGATGAGCCCCACAGGTCAGAAGGCGTTCAAAATACGACTCGGAAAGAGCTGACTCCTCAGAGTAGAGCTGACCTTAATGATGTGGATAGGGTAAAGCTTTCAGGGACCCCATTTGCTGATGTGGCACATCTAAAGATGAGAAGAAACAGTTGCAAACATCCAATAATAATCAGAACATGGGGTGTATGAAGCATGAATCTAAGAAAATTGGAAGTTGTAAAAAATGAAATAGAACACATAAAAGACCAATATCCTAGGCATTAGTGAGCTGAAATGGACTGGTTTTGGCCATTTTGAATCAATCATATGATCTACTTTGCCAGGAATGAAAATTGAAGAATGGCGTGGCATTCATCATCTCAAAGAATGTTTCAAGATCTATCCTGAAGTACTATGCTGTCAGTGATAGAATAATATCCATACACCTATAAGGAACACCAGTTGATGCTACTATTATTCAAACTACTCACAAACCTACCAAAGCCAAAGATGAGGAAATTGAAGATTTTTACCCAATTATGCAGTCTGAAACTGACCGAACATGCAATCAAGATGTGTTAATTATCACTGGTGACTGGAATGCAAAAGTTGGAAACAAAGAAGAATCACTGGTAGTTGGAAAATACGGCTTTGGTGATAGAAATAGCAGACAGATCCCATGATAAAATTTTGCAAGAGCAACAACTTATTCATCACAAATATCTTTTTTCAACAACACAAACTGTGGCTGTACACATGGACTTCACCAGATGGAGTACACAGGAATCGATTGATTACATCTGTGGGAAGAGGTAATGGTGAAGTTCAATATCCTCAGCCAAAACAAGGCCAGGAGCTGATTGTGGAACAGACCATCAACTGCTCATAGGCAAGTTCAAGTGAAAGCTGAAGACAATTAAAAGAAGCCCACAAGAGCCAAAATATGACCTCCTGAATTTAGAGACCATCTGAAGAATAAATTTGATGCATTGAACACCAATGACTGAAAACCAGAGAAATTGTGGGATGCCATCAAGAACATCATCCATGAAGAAAGCAAAAGGTCATTAAAAAGACAGAAAAAGAAGAAAAAAACAGAATGGATGCCAGAAGGGATTCTGAAACTTGCTCTTGAATGGAGAGTAGCTAAAGCAAATGGAAGAAATGACAGGATAAAAGAACTGAACAGAAGATTTCAAAGAGTAGCTCAAGAAGACAAAATCAATTATTATAATGAAATGTTTAAAGACCTGGAGTTAGAAAACCAAAAGGAAAGAATATGCTTGGCATTTCTCAAGCTTAAAGTATGGAAGAAAAAAAATTGTGCCTTGAGTCGCAATATTGAAGGACTCTATGGGCAATATATTGAATGATACAGGAAACATCAAAAAAAAGATGGAAAGAATATGCAGAGTCACAGTACCAAAAAGAATTGGTTGATGTTCATTCATTTCAGGAGGTGGTATATGATCAAGAACCAATGGTATAGAAGGAAGAAATCGAAGTTGCACTGAAGGAATTCGTGAAAAACAAGGTTCCAGGAATTGATGGAATACCTATTGAGATGTTTCAACAAACAGATGCTATGCTGGAGGCACTCACTTGGCTATTCCAAGAGATTTGGAAGACAGCTACCTGACCAACTGTCTGGAAGAGATCCATATTTGTAACTGGGAGACCATGTCTCTATATAACCACCCTGTATGTAACCATTTTAAGTATGTAGCCATTTTGCTATATGCCTTAGCATTTGCTTCACGCTTTACTGCTTTAGTTACTGGAAAAACCACAAAGAGTCCTAACTACCCCTACCTCATCGAAACTCCCAAGCATTCTCCTTAGCAACAACCAATCAGTAAATGGTAGAGAAATACCTTACCTAAAATAGTTAGAAACGACAGTTTGTGGCTTTGGCCCACAAGACAAAGCCAATCAAGTAGGAACAACTAGCAACTTGAAAATGTCAACCAATCCTGTAATTTTCTGATTAAAACTTCCTCGTTCCTGCTGTACCCCCTATAAAAACCCCATTACCCCTGAGTTCGGGGCTCTCAATCCTGAACCGCTGTGTCAGTGATGGTTGGGGGTCCGAGCTCGAGCTTGAATAAACAACCCCTATGCTTTTGCAGTGGAATCGGCTCCTTGGTGGTTTTTGGGGATTCAAGATCTGGGCACAACAGTAACCATTCCAAAGAAAGGTGATCCCACAGAATGTGGAAATTATTGAACAATATCATTAATATCACATGCAAGTAAAATCTTACTGAAGATAACTCAAAAAAAGTTGCAGCAGTATGTTGACAGAGAACTTCCAGAAATGCAAGCTGGCTTCAGGAGATGACATGAAACGAGAGATATCATAGTTGATGTCAGATGGATCTTGGCTCAAAGCAAATACCAGAAAGATGTTTACTTGTGTTTTATTGACTATGCAAAGGCATTTGATTATGTGGATCAGGATAAATTATGGATAACATTGAGAAGAATGGGAATTCCAGAACACTTAATTGTACTCATGAGGAATCTGTACATAGACCAGGAGGCTGTCATTTGAATAGAACAAGGGGATACTGCATGGCTTAAAATCAGGAAGGGAGTGCATCAGGGTTGTATCCTTTCACCATTCTTATTCAATCTGTATGCTGAGCAAATAATCAGAGAAGCTGGACTAATGAAGAAGAACATGGCATCAGAATTGGAGGAAGAATCATTAACAACCTGTTATAGGCTGATGACACAACTTTGCTTGCTGAAAGAGAGGATGACTTGAAGCACTTATTAATGAAGATTGAAGATTACAGTCTGTGGTATAGATTACTCCTCAATATAAAGACAACAAAAACCCTCACAACTGGACCAACAAGCAGCATCATGATTAATGGAGAAAAGATTGAAGTTGTCAAAGACTTCATATTACTTGGTTCTACCACCAACACCAATGGAAGCAGCAGTCAAGACATCAGAAGACGTACTGCATTGGGCAAATCTGCTGCAAAAGACCTCTTTCAAATGCTGAAGAGCAAAGATGTCTCTTTGAAGACTAAGGTTCACCTAACCCAAGCCATGGCATTTTCTATTGTCTCATATGCATGTGAGAGCTGGACAATGAATAAAGAAGACCGAAGAAGAGTTGATGCTTTTGAGTTGTGGTGTTGACAAAGAATACTGAGAGTACTGTGGACTGCTAAAAGAACTAACACATCTGTCCTGGACAAATTGCAACTGGAATGGTCCTTGGAAGCGAGAATGGGCAGACTTCGTCTCACCTACTTTGGTCATGTTGTCAGAAGGAACCATTCTCTGAAGAAGAATATCATGCTTGGTAAAGTGGAGGGTCAGTAAAAGGAAAAGGCCCTCAATGAGATGGATTGACACAGTAACTGCCATGATGGGCTTGAGTATATCAGGGATCATGAGGCTGGCACAGGACCAGGCAGTGTTTTGTTCTTTTATACATAAGGTCACTATGAGTTGGAGACATCTCGATGGCACCTAATAACAATAACTTTTGTTTATATGGCCGAACCCCCAAGCCCTCTGTTAGGCTGAGACTTTCTGTGTAAATTGAAAACTGAAATATTCTTTTAGGGGAATCTGCATTAGGAAATAGACCATATACAGGATCACTTGCTTTGCTTGCTAACCCAAATCAAGGAAACAGCACCAATTTCAGAACTTCCTGGAATGTTAGCTGAGGTTTGAGATGTATTGAAACCAGTTAGGCCAAAAGTATAGAATTTGTCAAACTTGCTTTACACCCTAGAGCATCTTACCCACATAAAAAACAATATCCCTCGAAACCTGAAGGCCTTCAGGGAATAAAATAAGTTCTGACCGAATTAATAGAGCATGGGCTTATTAAACCTTGGCAGTCCCCATGTAACATCCCAATCTTGCCTGTACTGAAACCTGATGGCTCTTAATTTATACAGGATTTAAGAGCAGTTTTGACACGACCATCCTTGTACATCCAATAGTTCTGAACCCTGATATATTATTGATACAAATTCCAGTGAATACACTTACTTTACTGTTTTGGATTTAAAGGGAAATCCTGACTTCTATCTTTGCTTACAACTATTGATATAATATTGGACATTTGTATTTTTCCACTCTGCTTTATCAAGCTTTTAAAGTGTGGGGTCACACAAAGCCTTCACTCCATGGGAGTTATGCTATTAACTACCGTCCTTACTTTGATGAAAGCTGAAAAGGCATTTTTTCCCAAGCTTTAAATTACTCCTCATTCACATAACTCCCAGATATTTAGGACAGAGGGCCTTTGGGCCAATACCACACAGGTAGGCCTTTGTCCTAATTCAGCAAGAAGTAGTTACAGAAGACCTGAGATCTTTGACCCTGTTCCCAAAAAGAATTTTGGTCTAACGTCCCTTTGGTGGCCATGGGGGTAGGGTGGTGGAATGTGGTAATATAGACAGATTAGAATTTCTGGGAGCTTCATATTAATCTTGCTCAATTTTAACCTTGCCTTATTCCAATACTTGTCACCATAATCACCTAAGAATCCTGCCCCTGCAACCACATTCCTAAGATCATAAAACCAAGACAGAAATGGCTCACAGGACAGGGCAACTACATTCTTCATATCCTGAAACCAAAGAAGGGGCACTGCAAGAGAAACAACAGAAATGTAAATTTACTGTGCTTAGTTGGCATTTCTTGATAAAAGGCCACTTTTGAGATGTCTTCCAGTGCACTACCCATGGTCGGTGTTAACCAGTTTAGGAGCCTGTGCACTCCCGCCCTCCTTGACTGCCTGATGAACTAAGATGGCTGATCTAAAATGAGATCAGGACTCAAACCATGAGCAAACAGAAGTTTATCTTTAGGAATTTATCACAGCCTTGCTCCTTCCTGACTTTCACAAAAGGGTCAGGATTTTATGAGTATCCTGTCTACATAGGGTCTTTTAAAATCATGTACCTCACACCCTTAAAACTGTTATAAAAACCCCTGGGTTGTAAGGCTAGGGGAGACACACATAGCTTTGCCTCCAGCCCCATAAGTCTCCATCTTGGAAGCTTACTACCCTCTTATTAAATTTTTCTCTGAGCTACAGCTGACTTTCTAGTCATTATTTCAGAACTCGCCCTACAGCAAGTGACTCCAATTCTATCTTCTATTCTGCAATATGATTGCTTGCATTGTCCCTGACTAGATTTATATTTTATCTCTTTTGTAGGACACCAGTTTCTTGAAAATCATAAGCTCTTGGAGATGCATAATAAGCAAATTATGAGGAATATGGTAGATGGAGACACTTTTGTCATAAGATGGAAGAGTGAAACTGGGTCGGAGAATTTCTCTTCCTCAATATTAGGTGGAAACTAGCAAAAAATAAACTAAATCTATCAATAAAAAGCAGACAAGAAAGAGTATTTGTATAATTTTGTGAACAAAGTATATTTTAAAATTTAACAAATTCCAAAATATGAAACTTAAGTATTTACTCATAACATAATATACAGATTCAAACTTGGGCAATTCAATCAACTTCTCTGAACCTGAGTTTCTCAAGTGTAATATAAGGTAGAAACAGTCCTAAAGTTGTTGTGAATGCTAACCAAACTAAAACATTTTAAAGCATTTACCAGAGCATCTTCCACAGAGAGATGACTTAGTAGTAACTGTTTTCTTATTTTATGGCATAGATATACATCAGATTAAAAAATCTCCTACCTCTCTAAGTCACTGACTGTACAAACATGAAAAATAAAAAATGGAATTCTAGAAAGTTCCTGGTGAACACTGCAAAATAATCACCCTTCATATTGTAGATAGCTCTGATTTTTATAATCACTCAGGAAATGGTGATTTGCATAAGTGTCTGAAAGAGATTTAGATTACTAAAGTTGAAAGGCTATGTGGAGGGGTGAGGGGGGAGAAAAAGAGACAGAGAGAGAGAGAGAAACAGAGAGAGAGGGAATGAATTCTTTGCTGATCTCCTCTTCATGTTTCATCAACCTGCACTGTTCATTCATATAGTAGCTTCCTGTACTTTTGTGGTTTCTGATGGTTAATTTTCCCTTCCATGTACAAAGCCATAAAATTAAAGTGAAATATCTAGGTTTTTATAAAATTCTGATGTAAGAGGCCTTTTTTTCCCTCCTGATGAAGTATTTTGGAAGTGAGGGAGTATTCCTGTTATAATGATGTAACAATAGCTATAGCTAAAAGGAAAGAAAAGGCAGGATCCATTTACTCTGGGGCTGTCAGCTGTCACCTTATGTTTCTCTCATAGAACCCAGCAAGTCGTCACAAGCCAGGGAAAATTACTCAAGAAATCAATTGCAATCCGAGGAATCTTTTAAATTGGTAGCATGATGCAGCCTCAATTTAAAAACAAAACAGAATAAAGTAACAAATACAAAAGGGACACTGGGTGGTATTTGAGTACACTTAGCAACAAGTGGGGCAGGACCCTTGCACCATAACAGATACTAGAAATGGGCATTTTGGAGGATTCCAATTCTTAATGGCAATGAAGGCCTTCGTGAAAATTAATCAATCTAATTTAAGACATCTATGGATCAGTTTTCCTGCTTTTCTTTCTAGTTGGCACACACTGTGAGTAGGCAACATGTAAAGTTTAGAAGCATTCCTGGAGAGTAGAGTCTAAAATACCAAACAAGATCATCATTAAATTTGTATAAACAACAGTCAGTCGTCCACTAAGGTAGCCAAAGGGCTATTACACTGCAGCCTGTGACAGATAATCATGAAGCTGGTGGGTGGATGATGGAGTCTTTAAAAAAATCAAACAGATAAACAAAATCTGAATTCTTGCCCTATGAAAGGAAACATCCTTGAATCCTTTTGAAAGGCTCACATGAGCCCAGTTCTGCTTGGATTCCATGCTAAGCAAGCTGACCTTATCCTGTACTGATGGCCCTAGGGCCCAAAATCAACTCCCTATAAAGCCATCCAGGGCTCTAGACAGTGTGATGACAGCCTGAGTATGAGGACCTTTGTCACACATGGACTGTGAGTGTGGATTCCTGGAGCAGAAGTGAAAAGCTCCATGTGTGTATGACTGCCTGGGTTGTACGTATGTGTGGGGTACGTAAATAGGCAGTCCAATGTCTGAGCATGACAGGGTTTTGATTTCAGACTTTGATAAATGTTTGCAAAGTCAAAATAACATCTCTTTTGAAAGCTTATCCCTAAGAAACATAACCAAACCAAAACTCACTGTCATCCAGTCAATTCCAACTCATAGCGAACCCACTGGCTTTCGGAAGCTGTAAATCTTTATAGAAATAGATTGCCCCATCTTCCTTCTAGGGAGTGGCTGGTGGGTTTGAACTGCTAACTTTCTGCTTAGCTGTTGAATGCCTTAGACACTGTGCCACTGGAGCTTCTTCTAAGAAACATAGAGAATGTACATTCCTCATATAGACAATATGCGGGGAAAGCATCTATTTTGAGGCATTATTTGTTAATACCAAAAAATATCCCTGGCTTCTTATTGTTGCATAAAAGTAATGAGGCCTGGGCTAGGTAGAAAGAAGGTCAATGATAATGCTTTTAGTTTCTTTAAAAATTATTACCTTTTACCAGCTTTTACTTCTGCTGTTTTCTGTAATACACAGAATCTCACAGATTATATCTCTATGTTCAATATTCATCTAAATGTAAAAATGCTTTTCATTTTCTAATAGCTATGTTCCTCAAAGTGTGGTCAGGGAACCATTAAAAAAAACTTCTGCAGGTCCATGAGATCAAATAATTTTTATTATAAAACTAGGATTTTTTTTCTATTATCATTCTCTCATAAGTATCACTCAACGGCACATAACAACAACAACAACAACAACAACATAAGTATCTAGTGGACTTTGCCAGAAGGCACAAAATACGTGATGTTGTTGTTGTTGTTGTTATGTGCCGTCCAGTTAGACCCGACTCATAGAGACCCCTCCTTGGCTTGCCGAGGCAATATCACTACGGAAGTAGATTGCCCAACCTTCCTTCAGAAAATATGTGAGAGAGAATCACAATCTGTAGTGCTTTAACAGCTAATGGAATGTGTGTTTGTGTAGTCTTATGAAAAATTTCTCAGTTTAAATTTCTCATGTGGAAAATACTGGTAGCTATTATCCACATAAACCAAAGCCCTGTAGGGTCCTCAATAATTGTTCAGAACATAAAGGGTTACTGAACCAAAAAGTTTAAGAAAAGCTCTCTCACAGGGAGTCTCTATCTCTTTCCTCACAATCTTGATCTTTGCTCCTGTTTCTGTGTTTTGAATATTTCAGAAATGTTGTTTGCATTATAGGTACATTTCTAGCTTTGTGTGTGTGTGTGCGTGTGTATGTGTATGTGTGTGTGAGAGAGAGACAGAGAGAGACCTCTGTGTGTGAGAGAGAGAGACAGAGAGATAGGTTTCCTGCAACTTTAAAATTCCAAGATCCCCATCTGGCTCTTTCCTCTATTCTAGGAACCTTTCTTAGAGACATAATCTCTGGCCATTTGAACTTTATAGATCTAAACTTATTGAATCAATCTTATTTCTGATAAAAATTATAATACTTTTAGCATTTCATCAACTAATGCTATTTTTTGTTTGTTTGTTTATGTGCTAGCAAGTGGTTCTAACACACACAGACCCCATGTCCAACAGAATGAGACTCTGCCCAGTCCTGAGCCATCCTCACAATTGTTCCTGTGTTTGAGCCTATTGCTGCAACCACTATGTCAGCTCATCTCATTGAGGGTCTTCTTTTTCACTGACCCTCTACTTTATGAATAATGATGACTTTCCACAGGGATTGGTCCCTTCTGATAATTTTTGCAAAGTATGTGAGACAAGTCTTACTAATTTTAGTGATATGCTTGCTTACTTTAGTCTTGCAATTTTATTTTTATGATTTTTCCCCTTATTTTTTACAAGAATGAGGTGAGAAAAACAAAGATAATCATACCAAACATGTGGCTGATTTCAGAATTAAAGCCAGACTCTCCTCTGTAAATAATCCTGTAAGGAGATTCAATGCTTCCGTACAGGAAGTGCTTGATACTCTCCCATCTTAGTCACACCAAGGGCCTTATCAGCACTCACAACTCAACAAGTTGCTGGACAGATAAGGAGGGGAAGAGATTCTTTCCTGGGCTTTATCAGTGGACAAGAGGAAGTCAGGTCTGAGCTGAAGGTAAGAAACAAGTTGTAGTCCTTGGTAATGGAGCAGCAGAGTGGCCCTGAAGCCGGTCTCCCATGGAATCAACGAGGACCTAAGGAGATAAACCACGGCCCTATACCTGGGCTATTGTTGGAGTGGAAGTTGTTAGAGGCTTCTTATTTATTCTTAAGCTCACAAGAACATTCAAGAGTCAAAAGTAAATATTTACAGGATATGGTACTTGATGAGGTAATAAAGGTCATATATTTCATTAATGAAATGACTCATTAACTTTTTTAAAGAGAGAGTTAAGAATATTAAAGAGAAATTGCTACATTGTGAGAAACTCACCCTGATGTTTCTGTCACTCTTTAACTTTTAGAAAATTTTTTAAATATCTAAAAATGTATTCCTTACTAACTATTCAAGAGGTATTTTGCCTATTTTTCCTTAGTACTTAAAGTCAGTCAGTTAAATTCACTCATACTACATTCCCTGCTGTCCTACAAAACAAGAGACAGAAACCCTTGGGCATTTGTGGTAACTCAGAATTCTTTGTCAAAAAACTCCCTGTGTTACTGATTTAATACCCTAGTCTCTCCTTCATTTGTAAATCCCATTCCATTTCTATCTTTCACTTCCTTCAATGGACTTTTTCAGACAAACCATCATCTTAACTCTCCCAAAGATTTTACTCTGGATCTTTGATACTTTTGAAATAGTTCATCCCATCAGATTTATATTTCTCTCCAAACATTTTAGGTTGCTTTTGGTGTATGGTATATACACCGTGGAGTCACTTCTGATTCACAGAAACCCTACATGACAGAGTAGAACTGCGCCATAGGATTTCCTAAACTGTAACTTTTAGTCAGCAGTTCACCAGGTCTTTTTTTTTTTTTTCACAGAGTGACTAGTCTGTTTAAACAACTGACCTATTGGTTAGTATCTGAGCACTTAAATTTTGTACCATTAGTGCTATTACAAGTTTTATAAATAAGTGTAATTCATATTGGTTGTTGACAGAACAAAATCTATATTTTCAAAAGATTCTAGAACATTATCTGGTCCACAGTTGACATGCAACAAAATTTGTGTTATCATGTTTTAATATCATCATCCTCATCATTATTATCCAGATGAAGGAGCAGAATCTTTGAGGATCATCCTATTCCCTTTCTATTAATTCTATGTTTCTCAAAACAATCTTGTCATCGGCAGATTGGATTTATTAACTAGGTAGGGTGCTCAGGCTGTGGCTAGTATCCATTATCCTGCCAGAGAGGATTTGTGTTCTAACAATTGGGGTTGTGGTGGTTAGTCTCTTGTGAGGTAGCTGGAGTAACATTTCCTTTCCCTCCTCAGAGCTGATCACATCTGTATTAAATGGAAGAAAAGTGAAATACATCTTGCAAAACTGAAGGCTGTCCATCAGTCCATTAGCGCCTCTGGCAGAAGCAGCCATTTTGCTGTCTTTGTTTCCTTCAGTACTGGTCTTCATTCTTCCCCTCTGTCATAGTCCCTAGTCCCAGATGTTGCTACATTACATTTTGCTAACTTACACTTTTGTCCTTTTGTCTGCTAAACAGCCACTTCCCTTCTTTCACTTTCATGACATTCAGACAAACAGTTTTTTTTTCCCCCACAAAACACTATCAACTTTTGCTTTCCAGGAACATTGTAATGAGAAACAAAAATCTAATGTCTTGAAAATTATAGAGGAAAATGGTACAGCCCATTTGTCTTTTCCTTCCTTTCATTTGTATTGACCTCAAGATGAAATAGAAAGACAAGAGCAGAAAGACAAACTTTACCCAGTAAACCACTATGTTTACTTCAGAAGTTACAAAAATTTTAAATAAAAAATCACAGACTGGTCAAGAAAAGAAGGCTTGGCATTCCAGTAAGATGGCAGAATAGGCAGAAAGACTGCACAGACCCTCTTCAACAAAGAAAAGGGGAACCAATTAACAGAGATACAGAAGATATTCCTGGACCCCTGAGCTTTGAAGGGAAGGATATAGAAGTGGACTAAACTCCAACTAGCAAAAGAATTTGCATGAAAACACCAAAAAAAGAGACATACGGAGCTGTAGTCTGGCAGCAATCCTGACGGCACAGACAGCTTGGATATTGCTGAGTGGTGGTAGGACCTAAGAATTAACCTAAAAATCAGTCCTGCCAGCTAGGGACTAGGAGCTCTGGTAGCATAGTGCCTAAGGCACTTGGCTGCACTTGACTTCCTTTTTATTAACCTCAATATAAAATAGAAAGAAATGCAAGAGCAGAGAGACAAACTTCACCCAGTAAACCACAACATTTACTTAAAGAGTTACAAAAATTAAAAATTGAAAAATTGCAAACCTGTCAAGAAAAGAAGGCTATTTCTCCCTCCCATAATAACCTGGGCCTCATGGCCCTGGCCTCTCAGAGAGAGATAGAGATGAACTAACAAAAATTCCCAAAGCAATCACACTGCCAGATGAACAACTGAAGACCACTAGATTCTGTTATATGACAACACATAATCATTATTGAACCCCTTGCATCCAGGTCATAAAATGAGAATAACTTGTGTTCCATAGTTGAAGTAAAAGAACAGAAAAATACAAGCTGTACTTGGCGAAATAAAAGTAGCATAGTGCTTAAGGCACTTGACTGCTAATCAAAAGGCTGGCGGTTCAAACCCTCCAGTCACTCCTCAGAAGGAAGATGGGGCAATCTACTTCCTAGTGACACTGCCTCAGAAACCCAAGGAGGGGTTGCTATGAGTTGGGTCAAACTCTATGGCACATAACAACAACAACAACACAACAAAGGTAAAATGATTACCATTAAAGAATACCCCTATCTACAGAGACAAGACAAACTTTTACTACCAATATTTGAAGGCTGTGGACATATTTGACATCTAGCTACATGGATAAAAGGATGAGATCACCATTAAGAATCACGGTCCTTCACACAAACACTCTAGTAACACAGGTGAGGTTTCAGAAGGATTCAGTGATTTTGATGTGGGAATTTACTGCTATATATTGGCCTCTAATCACTGCTTTTGCTGTGTACCAATGATTTTGGTATATTGCATTTTCATTCTCATTTGATTCAAGGAAATTTTAATTTCATTTTTTATTTCTTCTCTTACCCAGTCTTGCTTAAGGAGGATGTTTCCATGTGTTTGCTCTTTTTCTGTTTATCTTCCTATTGTTGATTTCTAATTTGATAGTATTGTGACCTGAGAAGATGCTTTGCATTATTTCAATGTTTTTTAATTTATTAAGGCTTGCTTTATAGCCTAACATATGGTCTATCATGGAGAATGTTCCATGTGCACTGGAAAAAAATGTGTATTGTGCTGTTATTGGGTGAAGTGCTCTGTAGATGTCTATAAGGTCAAGTTGGTGGATTGTATTGTTTAGCTCTTCTACATCTTTGTTGAGTTTCTTTCCAGTTGTTCTATCTTTCATTGAAAGTAGTGTATTAAAGTCTCCCACTATGACTGTGGAGTCATCTATTTGACTTTTCAATTCTTTTAAAGTCTGATTTATATATTTGGGGGCTCTTTCCTTGGGTCCATAGATATTTATTATGGTTATAGCTTCTTGTTCAATTAATCCTTTAATCATTATATAACATCCTTCCTCATCCTGTATGGTGATTTTTGTTTTAAAGTCAATTTGGTAAGAAATTACTACTGCCACTCCTGCTCTTTTTTGGTTGCCATTTACTTGATATATCTTTTTCCAACCTTTGATTTTTAGTCTATTTTTGTCTTTGTCTCTAAGCTGTGTCTCTTGTAGACATCATATTGATGGGTTTTGTTTTCTTATCCAGTCTGCAGCTGTCTCTTGAGTGGTGCATTTAATCCATTAATGTTCAGTGTAGTTACTGACAAGTATGAATTGGTTGCTGTCTTTTTGTTATGTGTTTGTTTTTTCATGGTATTCCTGGTTTCTTTGTTCCATATAATCTTCTGTGCTGAGCTCATTATGTTTGTGAATCATGTTGTCATTTCCTTTGTTGCTATTGTTTTAGTAGTTGCTAAATATTTGTGCTTGTCTTCTTTTTTATTGTGATTGGAAGGTTTTTCATTTTTCTTTGAGGTTACCCTGTGATTTATAATTTAATCCCTGAGTTTAGAACAGTCCATTCTATCTTGCAAATTTCTTGACTTCCTCACCATTTAGAAGTTCTGTAACTACGCTATTATTCCCCTCTTTTTGGTTTGTAGTTGTCCTCATTTGCCAATTGATGTCTCTGGTTCCCAGTTTACAATCTTGTAAGCTTATTTTACTTTGTATACATGTATAGCTGTGTTGGTTTCTGGGTTATGTCATCTTGTGTATTAATAGTCAGTTGTTGTTTGATATTTTTGGTTCTCTGTTCAAAGGACTACCTTTAGTATCTCTTGTAAGGTTGGTCTGGTCTTAACAAATTCCCTTAATTTCTGCTTATCTGGAAATTTCCTAATTTCACCATCATATATGAGGAACAATTTTGCAGGTATATAATTCTTGGTTGGAAATTTTTCTCTTTCAGGGTTTTATATATACCATCTCATTGACTTCTCACTTGCATGGTTTCTGCTCAGAAATCAGAGCTTATTCTTACTGGTTGTCCTTTGTAAGTAACTTTTTGTTTTTCCCATTCTGCTTTTGGGATTCTTTCCTTGTCTTTGGTTTTGATGAGTTTTATGATGATATGCCTTGGTGATTTTCTTTTGGGGTCTATCCTATTTGGACTTCCTGAATGGATATATTCTCATCTTTCATTATATCAGGGAAGTTCTCTTCCAACAAATCTTGGACAAATTTTTTAGTGGTTTTATTTTTCTCTTCCTGTTCTGGAATTCCAATTACACATAGATTATTCCTTTGATGGTATTCCACATGAAACTTAGGCTTGCTTCATCTTTTTTTTTTTTTTTTTAATCTTTGTCCTGATTGATCCCTTTCCAAAGAAGTATTCAGGTATTTGTTTTCAATTTCATCAATTCTGTCTTCCATTCATTCAATTCTATTCCTTTGCCCTTTCAATATGTTATCTATTTCTGACAATTTAGTATTAATCTTCTGGATTTCTATCTGTAGATTTTGAATCATTTGTAATTTTTCATTTATTTTGTCATTTTATTCTTGTGTTTTCTTCTGAAATTGTTCCAGGTTTTTTTTCTGCATTTTCCTTAATTTTGTCAGTGTTTTCCTTGATCCGTCCCTCAATCCTTTGAAGATACATAAATATAATTCTTTTGAATTCCTTATCAGGAAGTTCCAATGCTGCTTCCTCCTCAGGAATGTGTTCTGGGTCTATATCCTGCTCCTTTGTTTCTACCACTTTATCTTGTTTCTTTGTGTAGACTGTGAAGGTCTGTTGTCTCTGAGGCATTGTGACAATGTCATATTTAGATCTCTGTGGTTCAAATTCACTAGTCACTCCTCAGAAAGAAGGTTGGGCAATCTACTTCTGTAGTGATATTGCCTTGGAAACCCAAGGATGGGTCGCTATGAGTGGCATCTGACTCAAAGGCAGTGGGTTTGGTTTGGTTTTGGTTAACTGTTTGTGAAGAGCAAAAAGAGTTAAGGGTGACTCTGGCTCTTCTTGGTGGTTGTTTATGATTGGCCAGTTGGTGGAGAAGGAAGTGGTGGCTCTCATTAAGTAAGTGAAGCTTTCCAGTCATTGGCATCTGGACTGTCCTTGTGGTTCCCGGCAAGTGGAGCCTATTCTTAAGTCCCTGGAATCTGAGAGAATGCTGTCACTTTAAATATACAAAGTGGTCAAACCAGTTGTAAACATTCAAAATGGCTGCATCCTCCAGACAGGCGAAAGTCCACAGCTCACCCACCTTTCTCTTCACTACTTCCCCTTTTAATCACCAGCCACCAGTGAAGTCCTCCATGAAGCCACTGGCTGTTGTTGTTGTTGTTATGTGCCATCAAGTCAGACCTGACTCATAGTGACCACTCCTTGGGTTTCTGAGATGGTATCACTATGGAAGTAGATTGCCCAACCTTCCTTCCGAGGAGTGGGTGGTGGGTTTGAACCGCCAGCCTTCTCGTTAGCAGTCAAGTGCCTTAGGCACTATGCTACCAGAGCTCCTAGCCACTGGCTAACAGAGCCAATTGTTAGGTTAATTCTTAGGTCCTAACACCACTCGGCAATATCCAAGTATTCTGTGCTGTCAGGATTGCTGACAGACCACAGGTCCACATGTCTCCTTTTTTGGTGTTTTCATGCGAGTTCTTGTACTAGTTGGAGTTTAGTCCACTTCTATATCTTTTCCTTCAAAGCTCAGGGCTCCAGGATTATTTTCTGCATCTGTGTTAATTGGTTCCCCTTTTCTTTGTTAAAGAGGATCTGTGCAGTCTGCCTGCCTATTCCTCCATCTTACTAGAACTCCAATTAAATGATTTTGACAACAAAGAAACAAACCCTTCCCCAGTAAAGGAGTTATAAAGTCACCTGGATGTGGTGAGTGACCCTCGAGACCAAGCCCTGTACAGTTAATTTGAAGACACTCTGCCACTCTAGAGGAGAGTGTGTTATATGGTGTGATAAGTGCCTTGTAAAGGACGTGGTTCTGGGGAATAGCTAAAAATAAAATTATCCTGGAATTAGAAACTCCATGTTCATGAGCATCTGAAAAAAGACTCCAGCTGTAGGTATTGTCAGAGTCAGAGAAGAATTCTAGACATACAGTAAGAAAATTGTGGAAAGGAAAGGCAATGGTTAGTAGTATTGCCCTAATCTCGTGGTCCTGAGGAAGCAAAACCACAGGGACCCACAGAATGTACTCTATCTAGAAGGAATAGAAAATTGTGAGAAGTTTATTCACTAATTATCATTAGTTTCAACTGTAAATAAAGCACAGAAAAAAGCCTAGTCCTTGGTTCCAAAGAGCTTATTTACCACAGATCGCCTGGGAAATACTTAATCAAATACAAAAATCCATAGAGCTAAAGGATACTGACTTTCTGTGTAAAGTAAGGAGGGTGAAAATGGAGCTCAGATGTAGAGCTAGACATTTGTTCCAAGGACAATGAAGGGCATATAAGTAAGTATTGGTATGTGTGTACATATATAATACACTTCTGACTTTAAGATAAAGATGTTTCCCATTTCATTGATATATATGCATTTGGATTTTACATCTGAAGTTTAGTGGGAAAATTAAACTTCTATGGCAAAAATTAAGTGTTTAAATTGATGACATATTCTCAGGCTGTATGAGGAATATGTAAATGAAACAAAAACATGGAAGCAAAAGTTTAGAGGCATGTTCAGAAAATGAAAGTATTTTGTGCCTTATTTAAAAGCCATGATGGGATGAATGTCTTCAGAGAACCTAGGGTCCAAGGTTCAACCCAACAACCAGCTCAGTCAGGCCAGCAGCATCCTCAATTCTCCCAGTGGCCCTCCTGCTATCTCTACTGACCATCCTGGTGGTGCTCAGCTATGGCCCTTTTCCATCTCTGGGCTGTGATCTGCCTCCCAACCATGTCTTGGCTAGTCAGAAAACTTTTGTACTTCTGGGTCAAATGAGGAGACTCTCCCCTTCTTTCTGTCTGGATGTCAGAAAGGATTTCAGATTTCCCCAGGAGTTGGTGGATGGCAGCCAGCACCACAAGGCCCAGGCCATCTCTGTCCTCCAGAAGATAGTCCAGCAGATCTCCAACCTCTTCCACACAGAGGGTGCCTGTGCTGCTTGGAATGTGACCCTCCTGAACCAACTCCACAATGCACTCCATCGACAGACAGAAAACCTGGAGAACTGCTTGGTGCAGGCAATGAGAGAGGAAGAATCTGTCCTGGCAATTGAGGGCCCTCTACTGGCTGTGAAGAGGTACTTCTATGGAATGCGTCTCTACCTGAAAGAGAAGAAATACAGTGACTGTGCCTGGGAAATTGTCAGAGGAGAAATCAAGAGAACCTTCTCTTCATCAACAACCTTGGAATCAAGATTTAGAAGAAAGAATGGAGACCTGGCTTCATCTTGACTTGACTCTCAACCACTTCTGCAGGGATGTTTCTGGTTTTATCAAAAGACTCTTGTTTCTGCTTAAATTACTGAATTTATTGAACTCAGGAATTAATTTGTCTGTAGTATCCAGCAAGTGTATGTTAAAAATAACAGGAGGGACATTAGTCCCTAGGAGAAAAATGTCATGCTTTCTTAAATATTTATATATTTATTTATGTTTAATTATTCATTCTCATATTTATAATATTTAAATTTTTCACTTAATAAATTGTTATTTTTTCTCATTTCCATTGTATTAAGATTTTTTTTACAAAGACATTCCCCCTATCCACAGGAGTTCTGGTGGCGTAGTGGATAAGGCACTGGGCTGCTAACCAAAAGGCTGGGGTTCAAACTCCCTAGCTGCTCTCCAGAAGAAAGATCAGGCAGGTTCCTTCCCTGAAGATTTACAGCCTTAAAAACCCAATGAGGACCCTATGAGTCAGAAGTGACTTGATAGCAGTGAGTTTGGTTTGGGATCTGGTTCCCTTTTCCATTTTGTTAAATTTCTGTTTTGTTCATTAAATTCTTATCAAAGAATACTATTTGACTTTGATTATTTTTAAAAACCCAAGTGGTGCTTTATTTTATGACCAAATTAAAGACTGGTATAAAATTTATTTACTCATTCATTCATTTCATTCCCATCATACGTATAAAGTGAGTATTTAACTGGCAGATTATACAATTGTTAAGAAAATACATGTGTTGATAGGCTTCATTCAGACATAAATTATAGATGTGTTTGCTGTGAATTTAATGTTAATGAATCAACAACATATATTATGTACCTTTAAACAGAAATGCACATGAAACAAAGTTGTACATTGACAGTTGATAAAAATGTTGTGACCAGATATTCATGGAAATTTAACTCTGTATTCCCTTAGGAATAATGGTCCTATACTCTATTTCAAAATTTATGGTGACTTTATTGAATATAACTACTTTAAATGCAGTAACTAACTGTATGTGTGTGGTTTGTGTATATATATTTTGCTCGAAGGTTGTTATTTTGCTCAAAGGGAAGCCAGTGGTCATAAGGAGTGTTGGGATCCACTAAGCTAGATCATAGGGTCTTAAGTTCATATTATTCTTTTGCCCTCTACCTGCCAATGAAGATTCCTTTGTGATTATTTTATAAATGCTATGATATTGGCTTGGAAGTCAGTTGAAGGACACATTCCGTTATGAGATGCCTGAGGCAGCAATGTGCTTTAGATGATGGATAACTTTGCTTCATTAACCCTGTGTTTCAGTGAGCCCCACGGCAATGGTTTCACTCTCTATTTGCATGCAGTTGGAGTTGTCTTTCTTTCATATTACTGCATTCAGTGCTGTCTAGATATATCAATGGTTAAGAAAAACATAGACCTCAACCAGATAAGAAAACTCAAAGTCCAGCTCACGAAAAAGATTTAATCTTGCTTTTCTTTATCCTATTCCCACTTTATTAAAACCATTATAAAAATGAAGACATATCAAGAATGGTGACTCTCAGTAGAGATTTGTACCTCAGTCTATGACAAGAGGTGGGGTAGAGCAAGAAGAGTGAGGATAAGTCTATATCCCAAACCTACTGAAACATCCTTAGGTGTGGTGGGGGTTCCAGGGTAAAATCTAAGAACTGTGATTTAGACCCCTGGACAGGCTTAAGAGAGTTCTGGCCACCTTAGGAGAACAGACCCTCAACACTTGTTTACCAGCTGGCTTCCCATGTCCATGTCCTTGGGCCATGTTTCTCAGTTCTGTCAGGTTGGATATGGAGAACAATGCTGAGTTTCAAAAGACTTGGATCACACTTTACCATATCTGACCTTAGGAAGCAGAATCCTATACAATGGAGCATAGATGTACCTGAAGATATGAGAGTCTGTGCCCCTTTTCAGTAGAAGTCCGCTGTCTGAAACAGAGAACCAAATGCACAAAACCCTTCTTTATTTGAATTCGACACAGAGAATCCAGTGGTATATTGATCTTTAAAAATGAATAACATGGAAACAATAGAGATTTCAATGAAGTCTACATACAAAGTCACATTGTTCTTTCAGAAAAATTTACTAGTCCATTAGAATGAGGAGACTGAGAAATGTATCTTGAATACTCACTCACTCACTAACTCAAAAACTCACTCTTTCCTTCACTTTGTTGGTTTTCACCATCAATGCACAGGCCAGAAGAAGTATTTAAAAGGTCAGGTTCTGCTGTTCAACGCTGGGCTCTCCCAGCTTTAAAGTTAATTTCTCCTTTCAGTAAGGTGCAGGTCCACAATTGGTGATGAAGTTACTTCCCAGAGTCAGTCTAACTCAGAAAACAATACTCTCAGAGATGATTCATAACAAGGAAGAAAGGAAATCAGAACCTTGGAAACTTCTCCTAGTCTATACTCTGTCTATCCATGGGAAGTAAACAATGGTGCATCTAGTTAATGGAGTGAGACATAACTAAAAAACCCAAACTCTGCCATTAAGTCCATTCCTATTCATAGTAACCCTTTAGTACAGAGTAGAACTGCCCTATAATGTTTCCTAGACTTTAAATCTCTAGGGAAGCAGAATGCCCCATCTTTTTCCCATGGAGGAGCTGGTGGGTTGGAACCACCAACCAAGTGATTAGTATCCAAGTACTTTAACCACAGCACTCCTAGATACGAAGAATTACTGATTATTTTGGAGGCAACCATTTAATGCACTTACTCTAGATAAGTTGTTTATTCCCTAAATTTCAGATTCTTTTTATGATATTGCACATGGCCTGCAAACCTCATGATGTTGTGATGATCATGTGGGGTCATGTATATGAAAGTATTTTACAATGACATAGCTCTATCCATTTGTAGACTTTATTATTACTGTCGTTGGCTCTTTGAACTTAAATCCTACTTCCTGGGCATTCAGAGACTAATCTTGAGTCTATGCCCAAAGGAACATTCTATTAGCCTCCTACATGATTTCTGTCCCTACCTTCACTTGACATAATCCAGGATGCTATATTCTGAGTTTGGAGAGCTCACTTGAGATGTGCTAATGTGGCATTCAACCTACTTTCTCTTCAGAAAAGGTGATTTATCCCCTCCATTATCCCAGGAGTCCCTCTTCATAGATCATCCCAGTGGCCTAGTTCACCTTGGATTTGACAGAAAAAGGAGAACCACAGGGAATAGAATGTGAAAGGAAGTCTTTGTAAGGTATAAAAGAAGTATCATGAAGTCAGAGGTCTAAGGAAATGTGACCTTTTCTCAGACCTGCATGGCTAGTCTATATCAATTGTCCTCTTTTCTCAAGATACGTTTTTTACCTATGGTCTCTTATAGGCATATGCCCAGGCTCCCTTTGGAGGGTAACTTTATATGAGATGGTTTTGGGAAAGAGACAAAATGTAGCTTGGTGGGTCACACATAGATGTGTCATCAAGAAGCCCAGTGGAGAATTTAGACTGAAGGTATCTTGAAAACACTTGGGCAAGAAGATGGGGAAATATCAGATCTGTGGAAACGGCTCCTTTCTGGGAAGCCCCATATTCCCTTAAAAACTACAAGTGCAGCTCCCTAATTGTGTCAGGAATATTATCAGGATTTGTTGTTGTTGTTGTTGTTATGTGCCGTCAAGCTGGACCTGACTCATAGTGACCCCTCCTTGGGTTGCCAAGGCAGTATCACTATGGAAGTAGATTGCCCAACCTTCCTTCTGAGTAGTAGCAGAGAAACACTGTCCCTTACAATACTAGGCAACTATATGAATAGCCTGAAAACGCTGTCTAATACAGTGTAGGAGGACAAACCACTTAGGTCAGAAGGCTCTCAAAATATGACTGGGAAAGAGCAGCATCATCAGAGTAGAACTAACCTTACTTATATGGGTAAAATAAAGCTTTCGAGACCTCCATTTCCTGAAGTGACACAACTCAAATTGAGGAGAAACAGCTGCAAACATCCATTAATAATTGGAACATGGAATATAAGAAGTATGAATCTAGGAAATTGGAAGTTGCCAAAAATGAATGGAACACATAAAGATTGATATCCTAGGCATTAGTGAATTGAAGTGGACTGGTTTTGGACTTTTTGAATCAGACAAACATATGATCTACTATGCCAGGAATGAAAATTTGAAGAGGAATGGTGTGCCATTTATCATAACAAAGGATATTTCAAGATCTGTCCTGAAATACAATGCTGTCAGTAATAGGATAATATCCATATGTCTATAAGGAAGAACAGTTAATACGACTATTATTCAAATTTATGCATCAACCACCAATCCAAAAGATAAGGAAATTGAAGATTATTATCAACTTCTGCAGTGTGAAATTGATGGGTCGTGCAATCAGGATGTGTTAATTATCACTGGTGACTGGAATGCAAAAGTTGGAAACAAAGAAGAATCACCAATAGCTGGAAAATTTGGCTTTGGTGACAGAAATAATGCTGGAGATGGCATAACAGAATTTTGCAAGACCAATGACTTATTCATTGCAAATATCTTTTTTAAATGGAGGCTATATACGTGAACTTCACCAGATGGAACACACAGGAAACAGATTGACTACATCTGTGGGAAGAGGCAATGGAAAAGCTCAATATCTTCAGCCAAAACAAGGCCAGGAAATGACTGTGGAACAGACCATCAACTACTCATGTGCAAATTCAATTTGAAGTTGAAGACAATTGAAACAAGTGCACAAGAGCCAAAATATTATCTTGAATATATCCCTCCTGAGTTTAGAGACCATCTAAAGAATAGATTTGATGCATTGAACACCAATGACCAAAAACCAGAAGAATTGTGGGATGACATCAAGAACATCATCCATGAAGAAAGCAAGAGGTCATTAAAAAATGAGAAAAAAAGGAAAAAACAAAATGGATGACAGAAGAGATTCTGAAACTTGCCCTGAGTGGAGAGTAGAAAAAGCAAATGGAAGAAATGACAAGATAAAAGAGCTGAACAGAAGATTTCAAAGAGTAGCTCGAGGAGACAAAACCAATTACTATAATGAAATGTGCAAAGATCTGGAGTTAGAAAACCAAAAGGGAAGAACACTCTTGGCATATCTCAAGCTGAAAGAATTGAGGAAAAAATTTAAGCCTCAAGTTACAATATTGAAAGATTCTAAGGACAAAATATTGAATGATGCAGGAAGCATCAAAAGAAGATGGAAAGAATACACAGACTCACTGTAGCAAAAAGAACTGGTCGAACTTCATCCATTTCAGGAGGTGGTATATGATCTAGAACCAATGGTACTGAAGGAGGAAGTCAAAGCTGCAATGAAGGAATTGGTGAAGAACAAGGCTCCAGGAATTGACAGAATACCCATTGAGATATTTCAACAAATGGATGCCACACTGAAGGCACTCACTTGGCTATGCCAAGAGATTTGGAAGACAGCTACCTGGCCAGCTGACTGGAAGAGATCCATATTTGTACCCATTCCAAAGAAAGGTTTTTCCACAGGATGTGGAAATTATCGAACAATATCATTATGTTGCATGCAAGTGAAATCTTACTGAAGATAATTCAAAAATGGTTGTAGCAGTATATTGACAGAGAACTTCCAGAGGTGCAAGCCGGAATCAGAAGAGGATGTGGAACAAGGGATATCATTGTAGATGTCAAATGGATCTTGGCTCAAAGCAGAGAATACCAGAAAGATTCTTATTTGTGTTTTATTGACTATGCAAAAGCATTTGATTGTGTGGATCATAACAAATTGTGGGTAACACTGAGAAGAATGGGAATTCCAGAACCCTTAATTGTACTCATGAGGAACCTGTACATTGACCAGGAGCCTGTCATTCGAACTGAACAAGGAGACACTACAAGGTTTAAAGTCAAGAAAGGATTGTATCAGCGTTGTATCCTTTCACCATACTTATTCACTCTGTATGCTGAGCAAATAATCCAAGAAGCTGGACTATATGAAAAAGAATGTGGCACCAAGATTGGAGGGAGAATCTTGAACAACCTGCGATATGCTGACGACACAACTTTACTTGCTGAAAGTGAGGATGACCTGAAGCACTTACTGATGAAGATTGAAGAATGCAGTCTGCAGTATGGATTATGGCTCTATATAAAGAAAACAAAAATCCTCACAACTGGACCTCATTGTGATAAATGGAGAAAAGATTGAAGTTGTCAAAGATTTCATATTGCTTGGTTCTACAATCGACGCCAGTGGAAGCAGCAGCCAGGACATCAGATCACGTATAGCACTGGGCAAATCAGCTGCAAAAGACCTCTTTCAAGTGCTGAGGAGCAAAGATATCTCCTTGAGGACTAAGGTGTGCCTGACACAAGCCATGATATTTTCAGTCACCTCATATGCATGTGAGAGGTGGACAATGAATAAGGAAAACCGAAGAAGAATTGATGCTTTTGAGTTGCGGTGCTGGCAAAGAATGCTGAAAGTAAAAGTACCATGAACTGCTAAAAGAACTAACAAATCTGTCCTGGAGGAAGTGCAGCCAGAATGCTCCTTGGAGGAGAGAATGATCAGACTTCATCTGACCTACTTTGGTCCTGTTGTGAGAAGGGACCATTCCCTGGAGAAGGATGTCATGCTTGGTAAGGTGGAGGGTCGACAAAAGAGGGGAAGACTCTCTACGAGATGGATTGACACAGTGGCTGCGGTGATGGGCTCAAGTATAGCAAGGATCACGGAGCTGGTGCTGGACTGGGCTGTGTTTCATTCTGCTGTGCATGGGGTCGCTATGAGTCGAAGACGACTCAATGGCACCTAACAACAACATGTCAGATTAGTGAACTCTCCTATGTGTCTAAGTAACTGACTGCAGAAACATGATGAACTAAAAAATGGAATTCTAGAAATTGTCCTGGTGAACACTGAAACATAGTCACCCTTCATATTGTAGGTAGTAACTCTGATTTTTATAATCACTCAGTGTTCTGGTTACCTAGTGCCACTCTGACAGAAATATACCACAAATGGGATGGCTTGAACAAACAGAAGTGTATTCTCTTACAGCTTGGAAGCTTTAAGTCCAAGTTAAAAATGCCAGGCCCTAGGGGCTGAGTGGAAGCCCCTCAACCATGGGGTCCAGCTCTGCCTCCTGCTCCCAGCCCACTGGAGCTAGAGGAGTTTCTTCATTCAGACAGCTGCTGGCTGCTAAGCCTGACAAGCCCAAGGTTGACAAGTAAAAAGGCACAGTCCTGATGTTACCAAACCACATGGAAGGCCATTAATTTAAGTCCATTGTAAGTCCCAAGGTCAGCAGAACATAGCAGCCTGCTGAACAATGACACAGCTACAGGCAGGATCCAAGCATGCCATAAGCTAGAGACCATTCCTCAAGGCTTCTTCTTATATACAGGAAGCAGACCACATCCCTAAGGCAGCTACTCAGCTGCTCACAGGAGATTCCACCGTGGAGTTGATTACCAGTCTCATCATGGGGGATGCTATCTACCATACAGCTGCCCAGCTGCACAGCCACTCAACCAGGTCCAGCCATGTTGACATACAAACTGAACTACCAAATTCAGGAAATGGTGATTTGTATAAATATCTGAAAGATTTGGAGTACTATAGTTGAAAGAGTGTATAAAAGGGTGGGGTAGGGGGAGAAAAAGAGACAAAGAGAGAGACAGAGACAGAGAGAAAATGAATTATTTGCTGATCTCCTCTTTCATGTTTCATCAACCTGCACTGTGCAGTTTTTGTTCATGATTTCTGATTGTCAATTTTTCATGTAGAAAGCTACACATTTAAAGTGAAATCTCTAGGTTTTTATAAAACTCGGATGTAAGAGGTTTTTTTTTTTTTTTTTCTCCTGATGAAGCATTTTGGAAAGGAGGGAATAACCCTACTACAACGATGTAACAATAGCTATAGCTCAAAGGAAGGAGAAAGCAGGGCCCATTTATTCTGGGCTGTCAGCTGCCAACTTGTGTTTCTCTCATAGAACCCAGCAAGTCATTGCAACCCAGGGAAAATTACTCATGAGGTCAATGCAATCCAAGAAATCTCTTAAGTCAGTAGCGTGATGCAGGCTAGATTAAAAAAAAAAAAAAAAAATGAAACAACCTGTACAAAAGAGACACTAGGTATTTGAGTACACTTAGCAACAAGTGGAGCAGAACACTTCCAGCACCACAGCTGTTAGAAATGGACATTGCAGGATCACAATTCCTAATGGCAACCAAAGCCTTTGTGAAAATTAATTGATTTAATTTAGGACACTGATGGATCATTTTTCCTGCTTTTCTTTCTAGTTGGCACACAGTGTGAGTAGGCAACATGTAAAGTTTGGAACCATTCCTGGAGATTAGAGTCCAAAATACCAAACAAGAGCATCAAACCTATATAAATAACAAACAGTTCTCCACTAAAATAGCTAATGGGCTATTCCACCTCAGCCTGTGCCAGATAATCATGAAGCCTGTGGGTGGATGATGGAGTCTTTAAAAATCAAACAAACATGTAAACAAAATGTAATTACTTGCCCTTTAAAAGGAAACTCCCATGGATCCTTTTGAAAGACTCACCATGAGCTCAGTTCTTGTATTCCATGCTACGCAAGCTGCCTTTATCCTGTACTGATGGCCTTAGGTCCCCAAATCAGCTCCCCATATAGCTGTCCAGGGCTCTAGACAGTGTGATGACTGCCCAAATATGAGGGCCGTTGTCACACATGGATTGTGAGTGTGCAATCCTTGGACAGCAGGGAAATGCTCCATGTGTCTCTATGACTGCCTGGGTTGTATGTATGTGTGGGGCACATAAACAGGGAGTCCAATGTCTAAGCATGACAGGGTTTTGATTTCAGAGTTTGGTAAATGTTTGCAAAGTCAACATAATATCACTTTTGAAAGCTTATCCCTAAGAAACATAACCAAACCAAAACTCACTGCCATTGAGTCAATTCCAACTCATAGCGACCCCCACTGGCTTTCTGAGGCAGTAAATCCTTATAGAAGTAGATTACCCCATCTTCCTTCTGGGGAGCAGCTGGTGGCTTTGAACTGCTAACCTTCTGGTGAGCTGTTGAATGCTTCAGGCACTGTGCCACCAGAGCTTCTTCTAAAAAACATAGAGAATATATATTCCTCATACAGACAATATGTGGGGAAAGCATCTATTTTGAGGCATTATTTGTTAATACCAAAAGTATCCTTGGCTTTTTATTGTTACATAAAATTAATGCCACCATTAGAAAGAAGAGAGAAAGAAGGTCAATGATAATGCTTTTAGTTTCTTTAAAAATTATTACCTTTACCAGTTGTTAATTCTGTTGTTTTCTAGAATCTATATAATCTCACAGATTGTATCTCTATGTTCCATGTTCATTTAAATGTGAAAAAGCTTTCCATTTCCTAATAGTTTTCTTCCTAAAAATGTGGTCAGGGAGCCATTAAAAAAATTTTTGCAGGTCCATGAGATCGAACAATTTTTGTTATAATACTAAGATTTTTTTCCGTTATCATTCTGTCGTAAGTGTCCGATGGACTTTTCTAGAAGCCACAAAGTATGTGATAGAGAATCACAATTTCTAGTGCTTTAATAGCTAATAGAATATGTGTTTGTGTAATCTTATAAAAAGTTTCTCAGTTTCAATTTGTCATGTGGGAAATATGATAGTATTATCCATGTACAACGCCCCGTAGGGTCCTCAATAATTGTTCAGAGTATAAAGGGTTACTGAACCAAAAAGTTTAAGAAAAGCTGTCTCACAGGGAATCTCAACCTCTTTTCTCACAATCTTCATGTTTGTGCCCATTTCTGTTTTGAATATTTCAGAAATGTTGCTTGCATTATAGGTATATTTCTAGCTTTGTGTGTGTGTGTGTGTGTGTGTGTGCGTGCGTGTGTGAGAGACAGGTTTCCTGTATCTTTTAAATTCCAAGATCCCCATCTGGCTCTCTCCTCTTTCTAGGAATCTTTCTCAGAGATCGATCTCTGGCCATTTGAACTTTATAGATCTAAAGTTATTTAATCAATCTTATTTCTGATAAAAATAATACTTTTTACATTTCATCAACTAATGCTATTTTTTTTTTTGTTTTTTTTTCTGTTTATGTGCCATCAAGTGGTTCTAGCACATATGGACCCCATGTCCAACAGAATGAGACACCTCCCAGTCCTGAACTATCCTCACAATTGTTCCTGTGTTTGAGCTTCTTGATGCAGCCACTATGCCAGCCCATCCCATTGAGGGTCTTCCTCTTTTTCACTCACCCTCTACTTTACCAATGATGATATCTATCCACAGGGATTGGTCCCTTATGATAACTTTTGCAAAACATGTGAGATAAAGTCTTGCTAATTTTGTTATTGTTATTGTTGTTGTTGTTACGTGCCATCGAGTCGGACCTGACCCATAGTGACCCCTCCTTTGGTTTCCGAGGCAGTATCACTACGAAAGTAGATTGCCCAACCTTCCAAGGAGTAGCTGGTGGGTTTGAACTGCCAGCCTTCTGGTTAGCAGTCAAGTGCCTTAGGCACTATGTTACCAGAGCTCCTTTGTTGTTGTTAGGTGCTATCATGTCAGCTCTGACTCATAGGAACCCTATGTACAACAGAATGAAAAGCTAATTTTAATGGTATGTTTATTTCAGTCCTGTAATTTTATGATTTTTTTTTTTACTAGAATGAGGTGACAAAAATAATCATCCTAAACAGAACAGCTGATTTCAGAATTAAAGCCAGACTCTCCTCTGTAAATAATCCTGTAAAGACATTCAGTGCTTCCATATAGGAAGTGCTTGATATTCTTCCATCTTAGTTATACCAAAGACCTTTTCAGCACTCACAACTCAACAAGTTGCTGGACAGATAAGGAGAAGAGATTCTTTAGTGGGCTTTATCAGTGGACAACAGAAAGTCAGTCTGAGCGAAGGTAAGAAAACAAATTGTAGTCCTTATTAATGAGAGCAGCAGATTAGAACTGAAGAAAGTCTGCTGTGGAATCAATGAGGATCTAAGGAGATAAACCATGGCCATATACCTGGGCTATTGTTGGAGTGGAAATTGTTAGATGCTTCTTATTTATTCTTAAGCTGACAAGAACATTCAAGAGTCAAAAATAAATATTTACAGGAGTCCGTAGTTGATGAGTTAATTAAGTTCATATATTTCGTTACTGAAAGGACTCATTAACTTTTTTTAAAGTATTAAAGAGAAATTGCTACATTGTGAGAAACACACCTTGATGTTGCAGTCCCTCATTAACTTTTAGGCAATTTTTTAACATCCAAAAAGGTATTCTTTAATAACTATTTAAAAGATATTTTGCCTATTTTTTCTTAGTACTTAGTTAAATTCACTCACACTACTACATCCCCTGCTGTCCTACAAAACAACAGACAGAAACCCTTGGACATTTGTGGTAACTCAGAATTCTTTGTCATCACAAGCTCCCTGTGCTACTGATTCAATACCCCCGTCTCTCCTGCACTCATGAATCCCAATTCCATTTGTATCTTTCACTTCCTTCAATGGATTTTTTCATTTTAACTCCCCCTAAGGTTTTACCTTAGATCTTTGATACTTTTGAAATAGTTCATTCCACCAGATTTATATTTCTCTCCAAAAACTTTTACATTGTTGTTGTTGTGTGCACTGTTGAGTCACTTCTGATTCACAGAAACCCTGTATGACAGAGTAGAACTGCCCCAGCTTAGGGTTTCCTAGGCTGTAATCTTTATGGGGGGAGCTCTGGTAGTGTAGTGCCTAAGGCACTTAACTGCTAACCAGAAGGCTGGCAGTTCAAACCCACCAGCCACTCCTCGGAAGGAAGATGGGGCAATCTACTACCATAGTGATACTGCCTCAGAAACCCAAGCAGAGGTCGCTATGAGTCAGGTCTGACTTGATGGTACGTAACAACAACAACAATCTTTATGGGAGCAGATCACCCACCAGGTCTTTTTTTTCTCATGGAGTAACTAACCTATTGAAACCATTGACCTACTGGTTAGCAGCTGAGCACTTAACTTTTGTGCCACTAGTGCTTTGAAAAGTTTTGTAAATAAGGTTAAATCATGTAGGTTGTTGACAGAATTAAATCTATATTTTTAAAAGATTTTAGAACAATACTTGGTCCACAGTGAGCATGCAATAAAATTTGTGTTATTATGTTTTAATATGATCATCATTTTTAGCTAGATTAAAGAGCAGAATGTTTGAGATAATGCAATTCCTTTCTTTCTTTTTTTTTTTTTTTTACTTCATGTTTCTCAAAACAATCTTTTCATCAGCAGATTGGATTCATAAACTAGGTAGGGTGCTCAGGTAATGGCTAGTATCCATTATCCTGCCAGACAGGATTTGTGTTCTAACAATTGGGGTTGTGGTTGTTAGTCTCTTGTGAGGTAGTTGGGGTGACATCTCCTCTCTCTCATCAGAGCTGATCACATCTGCATTAAATGAATGAAAAGTCAGATACCGGTTTTGCAACACTGAAGCCTGTTCATTTGTGCCTTTGAGCCTCTGGCAGAGGACTTTGTTGACTTCAATACTGGCCTTCACTCTTCCCCTCTGTCATGGCCCCTAGTCCTAGGTGCTGCTGCATTACATTTTGTTAACTTACACTTTTGTCCTTTTGTCTCCTAAAAAGCTACTTCCTTTTTTCACTTCTGTGACATCAGACTTAGAGTTGTTTTCTTTTGCCCACAAACAACTATCAACTTTTGCTTTCCAGGAATGTTGTAATGAGAAACAAAAATCCAGTATCTTCAAAATTGCAGAGCAAATTGATACAGCTTACTTGTCTTTCACTTCCTCTCATTTGTATTAACCTCAAGATGCAACAGAAAGAAATGCCAGAGCATAAAGACTAACTTTACCCAGTAAACTGCAACATTTATCTATATGCTACAAAAACTAAGGATAAAAAATGACAAACTAGTCAAGAAAAGAAGGGTACTTCTCCCCACATAACAACCTGAGCCTCATGGCCCTGAACTTTCAGAGACCAACAGAGGTGGACTAACAAAGAAGCATAAAACAATCACACTGACCAAAGAACAACTGAAAGCCACTACAGTCTGGAACATAAGCTTCTACAGTGAGACAATTTCATTATTGAATCCCCTGTGTTCAGCTCATAAAATTAGAGCATAACTTCTGTTCAACAGTTTAAGTAAAAGAAGCAAAAAATAAAAGATGTACATGGCAAAATCAAATATATTAGACTAATGGTAAAAGGATTACAATTAAAGAATTCCTCTACCTGTGGAGTCAAGACAAACTTTTACTATCAGCATCTGAAGTCTATGGACATATTTCACACCTAGGTACATGGATAAGAGAAAGAACTCACCCCTGAGAATTTGGGTCCTTCACACAAATGCTCTAGGAACAGAGGTAAGGATTAGGAAGGATTAAATGATTTTGACAACAAAAAACCAACCCTTCCCCAGTGAAGGAGTTATAAAGTCACCTGGATGTAGTGAGTGGCTCTCAGAGAGGGACTCCTGGAGAGTTACACTTGAGGACACTCTGTTACTCTAGAGGAAAGGGTGTTACCTGCTGTGATAACTGCTTTGTGAGTGAGGTAGTTCTGGAGAATGGCAAAAAAGAAAGTTATCTTAGAATTAGAAACTCCACAGTTACAAGCATCTGAAAAGGGCTAGGAGTTCTGCTACGGGTGTTGGCACATTCAGAGGACAACTCTACACATCCAGTAAGGAAATGGTAGAAAGAAAAGGCAGTGGGTAGTATAGTCCTAATCTTGTGGTCCGAGGAATGCAAAATGGCATGGACCCAGAGGAATGTATTCTAGAAGGAATAGAAAAGTCTGAGAAGCTTTTTTACTAATAATCATTAGCTTCAGCGATGAATAAAACACAGAATGAAACCTAGTTCTTGGTTCCAAAGAGCTTATTTTCCAAAGATCATCTGGGAAATCCTTAACACAACACAAAAATCCATAGGGCTAAAGGATACTGACTTTCTATATAAAGTAAGGAGGGTAAAAAGAGAGCTCAGATTTAGAGCTAAAAGTTTGTTCTCAACACCATGAAGGGCCTCTGTGTAAATAAGTATCTGTATGTGTTTACATATGGAATACACTGCTCACTTTAGGATAATGATGTTTCCCATTTCACTGATAAATACTCATTTGAATTTTATATCTGAAATGTACTGGGAAAATTAAGCTTCATGTTTTTGTTTGTTTGTTTGTTTGTTTGTTTTGCAGTGTTCCCTCTTTTCCCCTCTCACCCCTGGTAACCAACAAAAAAAGTTTTCTTCCATATATAAACCTTTCTTTGACTTTTTACAATAATGAACTAATACAATATTTGTCCTTCTGTGATTGACTTATTTCACTCAGCATAATGTCCTCCAAGTTCATTCACATTATGCAGTGTTTTGCAGATTCGACATTATTCTTTAGTGTTGCATAGTATTCTATTTTGTATATATACCATAGTTTGGTTATCGATTCTTCTGTTGATGGGCACTGGGTTGTTTCCATCTTTTTGCTATTGTAAATAGTGCTGTGACGAACATAGATGTGCATATATTTGTTCTTGTCCTAGCTCTCACTTCTTTATGATATATACCTAGTAATGAGATTGCTGAAAATTAATCTTCTTTGGCAAAAATTAAGTGACAACATCTTCTCAGGCCATGTGAGGAATATGTAAATGAAACAAAACAGTGGAAGTAAAGTTTAGAGGAATGTTCAGAAAATGAAAGTATTCTGTTCCCTATGTAAAAGCCATTATAGAAAGAATGTTTTCAGAGAACCTATGGTCCAAGGTTCAACCCAACAACCAGCTCAGTCAGGCCAGCAGCATTCTCAATTCTCCCAATGGCCCTGCTGTCTCTCTATTGACTGTCCTGATGGTGCTCAGCTATGGCACTGTTCCATCCCTGGGCTGTGATCTGCCTCCCAACCATGTCTGTGATAGTAGGAAGACTTTTGTGCTTTTGGGTCAAATGACTCTCCCTTTCTTTCTGTCTCGATGACAGAAAGAACTTCCGATTCCCCCAGGAGGAGGTGGATGGCAGCCAGCAGAACAAGGCCCAGGCCATGTCTGTCCTCCAGGAGATGCTCCAACAGATCTCCGACCTCTTCCACACAGAGGGTGCCTCTGTTGTTTGGAGCATGACCCTCCTGAACCAACTCCAAAATGCACTCCATCTACAGACAGAAAACCTGGAGAACTGTTTGGTGCAGGCAATAGGAGAGGAAGAATCTGTCCTGGTAATTGAGGGCCCTCTACTGGCTGTGAAGAGTTACTTCTATGGAATCCATCTCCATCTGAAAGAGAAGAAATACAGTGACTGTGCTTGGGAAGTGGTCAGAGGGGAAATCAGGAGAACCTTCTCTTCATCAACAACCTTGGAATCAAGATTTAGAAGAAAGAATGGGGACCTGGGTTCATCTTGACTTGACTCTTAATCCGATGTGCCTTAACACATCTTCGCATGTTTCTGGTCATTTCAGAAGACTCTTGTTTCTGTTTAATCACTGAATTTATTGAACTCAGAAATTAATTTGTCCGTAGTATTCAGCAAGTGTATGGGAAAAACAACAGCAGGGACATCAGTCCCTAAGAGAAAACTGTCCTACTTTCTTATTTATGTATTTAGCTATTTACTCATGTTTGTTGATTCATTCTCATATTAATAATATTTAAATTTTTCACTTAATAGATTGTTGATTTCACACATTTATATTATATTAAGATATTTTACATTTTCCCCTTTCCACAGGAGTTCTAATGGTGTAGTGCATAAGGCACTTGGCTGCTGATCAAAAGTTTGGGGTTCAAACACTTTAGCTGCTTCGCGAGGAAGGAAGATGAGGCATTCTACTCCCGTAAAGATTTACAGCCTCGGAAGCCCAGTCGGAGTTGCTGGGTCAGAATTTATTAGATGGCAGAGAGTTTGTTTTTGGTTTTTGTGTTCTGTAATAAGATTGTTTGCATTGTCCCTGATTAAATTTGTATTTTATCTCCATTGTAGGACATCAGTTTCTCATAAATCATAAGCTCTTCAAGATGCATAATAACCAGATTGCAAGGAGTATAGTAGTCAGAGACACTTCTGTCGTAAGATCGAAGAGTGAAACTGGGTCAGAGAATTTCTCTTCCTGCCTCGGCAACCTAAGGAGGGGTCGCTATCAGTTGGATCTAACTTGAGGGCATTGAGTTTGTTTTGGTTAATATTAGGTGAAAACTAGCAATAAATAAATAAATAAACAAATAAAACTAATACCTAGCAATGAAAAGAAGACAAGAAAGAGTGTTTGTATAATTTTGGGATCAAAGCATATTTTAAAACTTAATGGAATTCCCAAATATGAAACTTAAGCAAACATTCATAAGATTCAAACTTGGGCAATTCATTTAACTTCTCTGAGCCTAAATATTCTCAAATGTCAAACCAGGTGGAAACAGTCCTAAAGCTGTGAATGTTAACCATGTTAAAACATTTAGCAGAGTGTCTTCTACAGAGAGATAGCTTAACATATAGTAAATATTTTCTTACATTTTCACATAGATGTACAGCAGATGAATGAGCTCTCCTTTCCCTCTCTAAGTAACTGACTGCACAACATGATAAACCAAAAAAATGGATCTAGAAAGTGTCCTGGTGAACACTGGAAAACAGTCACCCTTCATACTGTAGATAAGTCTGATTTTTATAATCACTCAGGAAATGGTGATTTGTATCACTATCTGGAAGAGATATGGACTATTAAAGTTGAAAGGATGCATATCAAGAGAGAGTGGAAGGCAGAAGGGATGGAGGGATGGAGAGACAGGGAGAGAGAGAGACAGGGAGAGAAAATGAATTGTTTGCTGATTTCCTCTTTCATGTTTCATCAACCTCCACTCTGCATTCAGACAGCAGCTTCCTGTTCTTTTGTGGTTTCTGATGGTCCATGTTCCCTTCCATGTAGAAAGGCTTGAATTTAAAGTGAAATTTCTGGGTTTTTATAAAACTCTGATAGAAGAAGCTTTTTTCTTTTCCCCTCTCCTGATGAAGTGTTTTGGAAGTGAGGGAATATCCCTGTTACAATGATGTAACAATAGATGCACATGAGGGAATATCCTTGTTACAATGATGTAACAATAGATGCACATGAGGGAATATCCCTGTTACAAGGATGTAACAATAGATGCACATTACTGGAAAGAGAAAGAAGGATCCACTTACTCTGGGGCTGTCAGCTACCAACTTGTGTTTCTCTCATAGAACCCAGCAAGTCATCGCAACCCAGGCAAACTTACTCGTGAGGTCAATGCAATCCAAGGAATCTCTTAAATTGGTAGCATGATGCAGCCTCCACTTAAAAACAAAATAAAATGAAACAACGCGAACAAAAGGGACACTGGGCAGTATTTGAGTACCCTTAGTAACAAGTGGGGCAGAAGCTTCCAGCACGACAGATATTGAAAATGTGCATTTTGCAGGATCCCAATTCCTAATGGCAGCCAAGGCCATTGTGAAAATTGATTGATTTAATTTAGGACAACAATGGATCAATTGTCTTTCTTTTCTTTCTAGTGGGCACACACTGTGAGTAGACAACATGTAAAGGTAAAGTTTAGATCTATCCTGGAGATTAGAGTCCAAAATATTAAACTACATTATCAGACCTATAAAAATAACCCAACAGTTCTCCACTAAGCTAAAGGGTTATTCCACTGCAGCCTGTGACAGAGATCATCATGAAGCTGGTGCATGGGTGATGGAGTCTTTGAAAATCAAACAAACATATGAACAAAATTTAATTATTTGCCTTATAAAAGGAAACTTCCATGAGTCCTTTCAAAAGAGTCACCATGAGCTCAGTTCGGTTTGGATTGCATGCTAAATAAGCTGCCTTATCCTGTACCATGGTCCTAGGCCCTTGTGATAGTTGAAGATGTGTCAACTTGGCTGGACTCCAGTTGTGAGTGGTGGTTCCCATGATGGATCACATGACTGCGTCCTAAGCGGCCAGTCAGTCTAGGGGGAGTTTCCCCAGGGGTGTGGCCTACCTGTAATACTATCCCAGGGACAAACTGGAAGAACGGCATTCCGGACTATATACTTCCGGGAGCAAGGAGCTCGCTGCTCGCCCCGGAGGCTTTCGAATTCATTCTTTGTTGGGAATGGTGACCCTGCGTGTCAGTTTGATTCTCTCGGCTCTGCTGCGCTTACGGGAACCAGACGACTCCGGGCTCCATCTCTCTCCAGAGACGAACTTTGTGACTTGAACTCCTCTGCCGTGCGTGTGAAAGCCAGACGGCCCTGGGCCCCATCCCCCTCCAGAGACGAACTTTTCAGCTTGAACTTGTCGGCT
>NW_006921932.1:3500131-3510027 GCF_000298275.1 Orycteropus afer afer
GCTGGTTTTTGTGTTTCTCTAGAGAACCCAATCCAACACAGCCCTCAAAACTGGTTCCTCATTTACTCATCCAGGGCTCTAGACAATGTGATGACAGCCTGAGTATGAGGGCCTTTGCCACATATGGACTGTGAGTGTGGATTCCTGGGACACATGGCAAAACTCTATATGTCTCTATGTCTGCCTGGATCATATGTATGTGTGGCACATATAAGTGGGCAGGCCAACCTCTGAACCACAACACGGTTTTGATTTCACACTTTGATAAATGTTTGCAAAGTCAAAATAATATCTTTTTAAAAGCTTATCCCTAAGAAACATTTTTGTTGCCATTGTCATCTGTCATCAAGTCAGCTCCAACTCATAGCGATGTATGTACAACAGAACCAAACACTATCCAATCTTGCACCATGCTCACAATCCCTGCCATACCTGAGCCCATGGTTGCAGCCATGAGCACTGTGTCAATCCATCCTGTTGAACGTCTTTCTCTTTTTTGCTGACCCACTATTTTACCAAGCATGATTTCCTTCTCCAGGGAATGGTCCCTGCTGAAAACATGTCAGTTTTGGTTACCTCTAGTGGTGCACTAACAGAAAATGGTACAAATGGGATGGTTTTAGCAGGCAGGAGGACTGTATTCTCTTACAGTTTTGGATGCTACATAACGCAGTTCAAAATGCCAGGCTCTAGGAGGTGGGTGAAAGCTCCTAAATCTTGGGCTTCAGCTCTGCCTCTTGCTCCTGGTCCACTGAAATTGGAAGCTTTCTTCACTCAGGCAGCTGCTGGCTGCTGAGGATGAAAAACTGAACATCAACAAGTAAAAAGACAGTCCTGATTTACCAAACCATCCAGCAGGCCACCGATTCAAGTCTATTAAGAGTACCAAGATCAACAGACCACATGGCAGGCTGCTGAACAACAACTCAGCTACATGGAGGATTCAAGCATGCCACAAGCTAAAGACCATTCCCAAAGCTCTCCTTACACACTGGAAGCAGACCACATCCCTAAAGCAGCTACTCAGCTGCTCGCGGCAGATTCCACCATGGAGTTGATCATCAGTCTCACTATGGGGAATAACTACATCTCATTGCCCAGCCACTCAAAAACCAGGCCCAGACAAGTTGATATACAACCTTAACTACCACAATGGCCCAAGGAGATGAGAAAAAGTCTGGCTATTCTCGCATCCAAGGAGTATTCCAGCTGTACTTCTTCCAGGACAGATTTGTTTGTTTTTTTCTGGCAATCCACGGTACTTTCAATATTCTTCGCCAACACCACAATTCAAAAGCAACAAGTCTTCTGCGGTCTTCCTTATTCAATGTCCAGCTTTCAGATGCATATGAGGCAATTGAAAATACCACGACTTGAGTAAGTCATATCTTAGTCTTCAAAGAGACATCTTTACTCTTCAGCACTTTAAAGAGGTCTTTGCAGCAGATTTACCCAGTGCAATATGATGTCTGATTTCTTGACTACTGCTTCCATAGGTGTTGATTGTGGAATGAATTAATACGAAATCTTTGACAACTTCAATCTTTTCTCCATCTATTGTGAGATAAAATGGCTCAGGTGTGAGGATTTTAGTTTTCTTTATGTTGAGGTGTAATCCATACTGCCAACTATAGGCTTTGATCTTCATTAGTAAGTGCTTCAAGTCATCTTCACTTTCAGCAAACAAGGTAGTGTTGTCTGCATATCACAGGCTGTTAGTGAATCTTCCTCCAATCCTGATGCTACACTCTTCTTCATATAGTCCAGTTTCTCGGATTATTTGCTCAGCATACATAATGAATAAATATGGTGAAAGGATACAACCCTGATGCACTCCCTTCTTGATTTTAAACCATGTATTATCCCCATTTCCTGTTCAAATGACAGCCTCCTGTCTATGTACAAGTTCCTCATGAACACAATTGTTTGGAATTCCCATTCTTCTCAATGTTATCCACAATTTGTTATGATCCACACAATCAAATGCTTTTGTATAGTCAATGAAACACAAGTAAACATCTTTCTGATATTCTTTGCTTTCAGCCAAGAACCATCTGACATCAGCAATGATATCCCCCATTCCACATCCTCTTCTTAATCCAGCTTGCATTTCTGGACATTCTCTGTCAATATACTGCTTCATCCATTTTTGAATTCTCTACAGTAAAATTTTGTCTGCATGTGATATTAATATCACTTGTTAATTTCCACATACTGTTGGATTACTTTTCTTTGGAATGGCTACAAAATGGATCTCTTCCAGTCAGTTGGCCAGGTAGCTTTCTTCCAAATTTATTGTCATAGATGAGTAAGTGCCTCCAGCGAAGCATTCATTTGTTGAAACATCGCAATGGGTATTTTCTCAATTCCTGGAGTCTTGCTTTTTGCCTATCCCTTCAGTGTAACTTCGATTTTTTCCTTCAATACCATTGGTTCTTGATCATATGCCAGCTCCTGAAATCAATGAACATTGACTGATTCTTTCTGGTACAACGACTGTGTATTCCTACCATCTTCTTTTGATGTTTTCTGAATCATTCAACACCTTACCCATAGAATCCTTCTGTATTGCAACTTGAGACTTGGATTTTTTGTTTGGTTCTTTCAGCTTGAGAAATGGTGAGGGTAATTTTCCCTTACGGTTTTTCTAAATCCAGGTCTTTGCACATTTCATTATAAAAATTGACTTTGTCTTCTGCAGCTGCACTTTGAAATCTTCTGTTAAGCTCTTTTATCTTGCCACTTCTTCCATTTGCCTTAGCTACTCTCCATTCAAGAGCAATTACAGAATGTCTTCTAACATCTGTTTTGGTCTTTTTTTTCCTTTCCTATCTTTTTAATGACCTTTTGCTTTCTTCATGTTTGATGTTCTTGATGTCATTCAACAATTTCTCTGATTTTCAGACATTGGTGTTCAATGCATCAAATCTGTTCTGCAGATGGTCTCTAAATTCAGGTGGGATATAATCAAAGTCGTATTTTGTCTCTAGTGGATTCATCTTAATTGTCTTCAGTTTCAACTTGGACTTGCATATGAACTGTTGATGGTCTGTTGCACAGTCATCTCCTGGCCACGTTTTGGCTGAAGATATTGAGCTTTTTCATTGCCTTTTTCCACACATGTAGTCAGTCTGATTCCTGTATACTCTATCTGGTGAAGTCCACATGTATAGCCACCTTCTATGCTGTTGAAGAAAGGTATGTGCAATGAATAAGTAATTCAACTTGCAAAATTCTATCATGCAATTTCCAGCATCATTTTATCACCAAGGCCATATTTTTTAACTACTGGTGATTGTTCTTTGTTTTCAGTTTTTACATTCTGTTCACCAGCTATAATCAACACATCTTGATTGCATGTTTGGTCAATTTCAGAGTGCAGAAATTGATAAAAATCTTCAGTTTCCTCATATTTGACTTTGATGGCTGGTGAGTAAATTTGAACAATAGTAGTATTAAATGGTTTTCCTTGTAGGCTTATGGATATTATCCCATCACTGACAGCATTGTACTTCAGGATAGATCTTGAAACATTCTTTGTGACAATAAATGCCATGCCATTCCTCTTCAATTTGTCATTCCTGACATAGTAGATCATGCCATTGTCTGACTTAAAATGGCCCAAACCAGTCCATTTCAGCTCATTAATGCCTGGGATATCAATCTTAATGTGGTCCATTTAATTTTTGACAACTTCCAAATTTCCTACATTCATATTTTGTACATTCCATGTTCCAATTATTAATGAATGTTTGCAGTTCTTTCTTCCTTTTTTGAGTCATGTCACATCAGCAAATGGAGGTCTCCATCAATTTACTCCATCCAAGTCATTAAGGTTGACTCTACTTTGAGGAGGCAGCTCTTCCCCAGTCATATTTTGAGTGCATTCTGACTTGAGGCACTCATCTTCTGGCACTGTATAGCACAATGTTTCAGAGCTATTTTTGTTTTCTAGTATTATATCAGACAGTGTTTCATTGCTATTCATAAGGTTTTCCCTAGCCAATTCTTTGAGAAATGTGTGGCCCCTTCCTTCTTCCGAAGCTTAGTCTGGAAGCTCCACTGAAACCCATCCACTATGGTTGACCCTGGTGGTATTTGAAATACTGGTGGCATAGCCTCCAGCCTCACAGCAACACACAAGCCACCACAGTACGACAAAGTGACAGACAAGTGGTACAAAAATCTTTTAAATAAGTGCAATGTAATTCACATAAGGTTTTCAAAAGAATTAAATCCACAGTTTTAAAAGATTTTAGAGGTATAGCTGGTCCACAGCTAGCATGCAATAAAATTTGTTATCATGTTTTAATATCATCATCATCAACCTGATTAAAGAGCAAATTCATTGAGGATCATTCAATTCCCTTTCTTTTAATTCTAAGTTTCTCAAAACAATCTTTTCATCGGCAGAATGGATTTTTTAACTAAGTAGTGTGCTCAGACCTAGAAGGCTAGTATGCATTATACCACCAGACAGCATTGTTCTTCTTGCAACTAGAGTTCTGGTTGTTAGTCTCCTGTGAGGTAGCTGGAGTGACAGTTCTTTTCTCTCCCCAGAGCTGATCACATTTGCATTAAATGAAAAAAAAGTCAAATACTGAATGCTGTCCTTTGGTGCATTTAAGCCTACGGCAGAAGCAGCCATTTTGCTGCTTTTGTTTATTTTAATACTGAGCTTTCTTCTTCTCCTTTGTTATAGCCCTATTCCTAGCTGTTGCAGCATTACATTTTGCTAACTTGGACTTTTGTTCTTTTCTCTGCTAAAAAGTCACTTCCCTTCTTTCATTTTCATGACATTCAGACTTACAGTTGTTTTCTTTTGCCCTTAAACAACTACCACTTTTTGTTTTCCAGGAAAGTAGCAATGAGAAACAAAATCTAATGTCTTCAAAATTATAGAGAAAAATGGTACTGCCCATTTGTGTTTTCCTTCCTTTCATTTATTAATTTTAAGAGGAAAGAGAAAGGTAAGAGCAGAAAGACAAACTTTACCCAGTAAACCACTATGTTTACTTAAGAAGTTACAAAAATTAAAAAAAAAAAAAAAATCAGAAACTTAAAGAAAAAGTTATTTTCTCCTGACAACCTGGGCCTCATGGCCCTACGCCCTCATAGCGAGACAAAAGAGGATTAACGACGTTCAGAGCAATCACGCTCAACAGGTGAACTGGAGACCACCAGATTCTGATAAGACTACATCATTATTGAATTCTCTGTTCCCAGCTTATAAAACTTGAGCAGAACTGTGTTCAATAGTTTAAGTAAAAGAATAAAAAATAAAATCTGTAGTTGGCAAAATTTTTTAGACTAATGGTACAATGATTACAATTAAGTAATTCCTTTACCTACACAGATAAAACAAACTTTTGCTATCAGTATCTAAAGGCTGTGGACATATTTGATAACTAGCTATATGGGTAAGAAGAGGTGAAGGTCACCATTGAGAGGTAAAGTCCTTCACACAATCTTGGGGCACAGGTGAGGATTCTAAAGGATTAAATGATTTTGGTAACAGAGAAACAAACCCTTCCCCAGTGAAGGAATGCTAATGTCATCTGGATGTAGTGAATGGCCCTCAGAAACAGAGTCCTGGAGAGTTACATTTGAGGACACTCTGTCACTCTAGAGAAGAGGGTATGACACTATGTGATAACTGCCTTGTGAGTGAGGCAGTTCTAAGGAATGGCTAAAAATAAAATTATTATGGAATTAGAAACTCCACGATCATAAGCATCTGAAAAGAGCTGGGACTCCTGCTTTAGGTACGGGTGGAGTCAGAGGAGAAATCAACACCTCAGTAAGAAAATGGTGGAAAGGATCTGGATAATATAATCTTAACCTTGTAGTTGTGGGGAAGCTAAATCACATGGACTATATGAATGTCTTCTGGAAGTAAGAGAAAAGTCTGAGAGGATTATTCACTAATGATCATTAGCTTCTGCTGTGAAGAAAACCTAGTCCTTGTTTCCAAAGAGCTAATTTACCACATATCGTCTGGTTAATCTTTAATCGAATACAAAAAGCTATAGGACTAAAGGATCCTGGCTTCTCAGAAAAAGTAAGAAAGGTAACAATGGATCCCTGAATTAGGTCTTACCATGTGTTCCTGGGAGCTCTGGTAGCATAGTGCCTAAGGCACTTGACTGCTGACCAGAAGGCTGGCGGTTCAAACCCACCAGCCACTCCTCAGAAGGAAGGTTGGGCAATCCTACTTCCGTAGTGATACTGCCTCGGAAACCCAAGGAGGGGTCGCTATGAGTTGGGGCCGACTCGACGGCACATAACAACAACAACAACATGTGTTCCTAGCACCATGAATGGCGTACATATAAGTATCATTATGTGTTTACATACATATGTACACTTCTAACTTTAGGATGAAGATATTTCCATTTCATTGGTAAATACCCACTTGTATAATACATCTGAAGTTTACTGGGAAATTAAATTTCTATTGCAAAAATTAAGTGTTTAAATTGACGACATCTTCTGAAGCCATATGGAGACTATGTAAATGAAACCAAAAAATGGAAGTAAAATTGAGAGGAATGTTCAGAAAATGAAAGTATTCTCTTCTCTATTTAAAAGCCATGATAGAAAGAATGTCTTCAGAGAAACTAGGGTCCAAGGTTCAACCTGACAACCAGCTCAGTCAGGCCAGCAGCATCCTCAGTTCTCCCAATGGCCCTGCTGTCCTCTCTACTGACTGTCCTGCTGGTGTTCAGCTATGGCCCTGCTCCATCTCTGGGCTGTGATCTGCCTCAGAACCATGTCTTGGCTAGTAAGAAGACCTTTGTGCTTTTGGGTCAAATGAGGAGACTCTCCCCTTCTTTCTGTCTGATGGATAGAAAGGACTTCAAATTCCCCCAGAAGATGGTGGATGGCAGCCAACACAACAAGGCCCAGGCCATCTCCATCCTCTATGAGATGCTCCAGCAGATCTCCAACCTCTTCCACACAGAGGGTGCCTCTGCTGCTTGGAACATGACCCTCCTGAACCAACTCCAGAATGGCCTCCATTGACAGCTAGAAGACCTAGACAGCTGCTGAAGAAGAAGAAGAAGAAGAAGAAGAAGAAGAAAAAGAAGAAGAAGAAGAAGAAAGAAGAAGAGGAGGAAGAGGAGGAAGAGGAAGAAGAGGAGGAAGAAGAGGAGGAAGAAGAGGAAGAAGAAGAGGAGGAAGAAGAAGAGGAGGAAGAAGAAGAAGAAGAAGAAGGAGAAGGAGAAGGAGAAGGAGAAGAAGAAGAAGAAGAAAAAGAATCTGTCCTGGAAGTTGAGGGCTCTACACTGGCTGTGAAGAGGTACTTCCATGGAATCCGTCTGTATCTGAAAGAGAAGAAATACAGTGACTGTGCCTGGAAAATCATCAGAGGGGAAATCAGGAGAACCTTACCTTCATCAGCAAAGTTGGAATATTAAGAAGAAAGAATGGAGACCTGGGTTCATCTTGACTTGACTTGACTTTCAATGACTGACATTCCAAAACACACTTGATTGCATTTTTATGGTCATTTCAAAAGGCTCTTGTTTCTGTTTAGTCACTGAATTTCTTTTATTGACTTCAGGAACTACTTTTTTAGTAATAAGAAAGTATACATTAAAAATAGCTGTAGGGACATCAATGCCTAGGAGATGACTACTCTGCTTTCTTATTTATTTCCTACTTATTTATATATTTATTCATGCTTATTGATTCATTCTCTTATATTGATAATATTTAAATATCTCACTAAATAAGTTGTAAATTTTTCACGTTATATTGATATATTTTTTCACAAAGCCTGTTCCCCATTCCATTTTATTAAATTTGTGTTTTATTTATTAAATTCTTACCAAAGAATACTTCCTGAATTTCATTATTCTTAAAAACAAAAGCAATGCTTTGTCTGTTAAACAAATTGAAGGTTAGATGGTAAAATTTATTTACACCCTCACTCATTTCTGTCACATCATATGTATACATTGAGTATCTAACTGGCAGATTATGCAATTGTTAAGAAAATACATCTGTTGAAAGGCTTATTTAAACATAACTAACAGAGGTGTTGGTTTTGAATTAAATGTTAATGAATCAACATAAATGCTTTTAAACAGAAATGCACATAAAAAAAGGTTGTACACTGATCAATTGATCAAAATGTTGTGACTAGATGTTCATAGTAACTCATTCCATATTTCCCCTAGGAATAATGGTTCTATATTCTCTAATTCAGCATTGATGGTCACTTTATGGAACATAACTACTGCAAATAACAAGAATCAACTCTGCTGGAGACCAAGAAAAGACCCCCAAAAGAACATGATTGCAAGGCACATGTTTTAATTACAGTTAAGGGATGGCAAGGCCTCTCTTGTGGTTGAATGCTTGCTTGGCTCCAGCTTTGTGTTCCTGGGGCAGAACGTTACCCCAGCAGAATGATTGCTAACCTGTCTCCCTGGAATAATGTTTTGCCCAAAGAATAGTTTATCTTAGAAACCATTCTTTAGAATCATGCACCTTAACAATCATATTATGTTTTAGAATCTTGTATCTTAGTGATTGTTCGCTAATCCTGCAAGAGATGTTAACCTAATTAATTATCCAATACATTTGGACATGGGAAAATGCCTTTGGGTACAGGAAAGAGTAAAATTTTAACTTTTAATTAATAACTGCTTGTTATAAGGAAATATTTGATTTTACTGTAAAACAATATTTTATTGAATACTTGATTGTTTTAAAGAAATATCAAGAATAATGGTGTAATCATACACTTATGTATAAATAAAGCAGAGTGGATAGATACATCAGGGGTCACTCTCGCAGAACATGCAGGGTGTCCACCTGGCCCCTGTCCTTTTATGTCTTTCTCTCATGTTACTGATTCAATGGTGTCCAGATTTATCAATGGTTAAGATAAACATTGACATCAATCAGATAAGAAAACCCAAAGCCTATCTCACAAAACAGATTTAATCTTGATTTTCATTGTTTTAGTCTCACTGTTTTAAGCCAATTGTTAGAATGGAGACATATCAAGAAGAGAATCTCTCAGTAGATATTTGAACAACATGAGTCTGTGACAATAGGTGGGGTAGATAAGAAGAGTGATGACTAGGGTTTATATCTGAAACCTACAGATATAACCTTAGGTGTGGTAGGGGGTTCCAGGGCAAAATCTAAAAACTTTGATTCAGACCCGTGGAATGACTTAAGAGAGTTCTGGCCAACTAAGGAGAATAGGCCCAGAATATATGTTTACCAGCTGTCTCCCCATATCAGTGTCTTTGGACAAACATCTCTGTTGTGTCAGGTTGGAAGTAGAAAGAGTGCTGAGTTTCTGAAAGACTTGGATCAGACATTGCCCTATCTGACCTCAGGAAGCAGAATCCTATAGAATTGAGCACATATGTACCTGAAGATATGGGAGTCTGTGCTCCTTTTCAGTAGAACATAGAAAACCACACACAGAGATTTTTTTTTTTTTTAATTTGATTTTGACACAGAGGAATCAGTAGTATATTGATCTTTAAAATTGAATAACATGGGTAGGACCAAAACTCATTAAATGGGGAAGGGAAAGTTTGTTTAATAAATGGTGCTGGCAAAACTGGATATCCATTTGCAGAAAAATGAAACAAGAACTGTACCTCACACCATGCACAAAAACTAACTCCAGAGGGATTAAAGACTTAAATATGAAACCTAAAACTATAAAGTTCCTCAAAGAAAAACTAGGGGCAAATATAAGGGCCCTAATATATGGTATAATAGACTATTAAGCATAACCCAAGATGCACAAACAGCAGAAAAGAAACTGAATGGCACCATCTAAAAATTAATTTTTTATGTGCTTCCAAAGACTTCTCCAAAAGAGTCAAAAGAGAACCTACAGATTGGGAAAAAATATTTGG
>NW_006921932.1:3510572-3513674 GCF_000298275.1 Orycteropus afer afer
ATGGTACATACACACAATGGAATACTATGCAACACTAAAGAATAATGTAGAATCTGCAAAACACCGCATAACATGGATGAACTTGGAGGACATTATGCTTAGTGAAATACGTCAATCACGAAAAGACAAATATTGTATTAGTCCATTATTATAAAAAGTCAAGGACAGGTTTATATATGGAAGGAAATTTTCTTTGTTGGTTACCAGGGGTGGAAGGGGAGGGAGCACTGTTAGATTGGTAGAGATAAGTATTGATTTGGGTGAAGAGAAAGGCAATGTACCAAATGTGAGTGATCAGCATGGTGGCATTGAGGAGAAAGAAGACATAGAGAGGTACATGGGAGGTGCAGACAACAAAGATGAGGTCTTTTGCACAAACAATACTGCATTGTCAGTGAAGGCAAACATGAGTATGTGGGTGGTTAGATGGGTGGACAGGCTGAACTATTAGGTATATCTATGCAGGGGGAAGTGTACCCAAGACCATGTATAGGGTTGGCAGACAATGGTTCTACAAGTGTATTTGAATGTTCTGTAAGAATTCCCAGATGTATAGTAGAGCTAACAAGGGACAAAGTTGTAGTCACTTCTTCACCACAGGGAGCTACCCAGAGGGAGCAAATAGTTGAACCGGTGGGCTCAGGACCATAGTTGCAGGGAACATCAAGCTCAATTGGCATAACATTGTTCCACCTCCTACTTTGGTGAGTAGCGACTGGGATCTTAAAATCTTGCAAGTAGCCATCTAGATGCAATGATGAGTCTCTCCTCATCCAGAGCAAAGAAGAATGAAGAAAACCAAAGACCAGCAGCTTGAGTCTGACATATTACTGGAAAACTTTATGAACAGCCCTGAAACATTGCCTGATATAGTGCCAGAAGATGAGGTCATCATGTCAGAAGGCACTAAAAAATTTGACTGGGGAAAGGCTGCCTCCTCAACAGAGAGGTGACCTTAATTATGTGAATAGAGTAAAGCTTTCAGAACTGACATTGGCTCTTGTAGCATAACTCAAAATTAGTAGAAACAGATGCAAACATCCATTAATCATTGGAACATGGAATGTACAAAATATGAATCTAGGAAAATTGAAGGTTGTCAAAAATGAAATGGAATACAAAAAGATCAATATCCTAGACATTAGTGAACTGAAATGGACTGGTTTTGGCCATTTTGAATCAGATAACCATATGATCTACTATGGTGAGAATGACAAATTGAAGAGGAATGTTGTGGCATTCATCATCATGAAGACTGTTTCAAGAGCTGTCTTGAAGTACAATGCTGTCAGTGATAGGATAATATCCATATGCCTATAAGTAAGACCAGTTAATACTCTGTTATTCATCTGTGCACCAACTACTAAAGCCAAAAATGAGGACTTTGAAGATTTCTACCAACTTCTGCAGTCTGAAATTGACCAAACTTGCAATCAAGATGTGTTGATTATCACTGGTGACTGGAATGCAAAAGTTGAAAACAAAGACGAATTCCTGGTAGTTGGAAAATATGGCCATGGTGAAAGAAATAATGCTGGAGATTACGCAAGAGAATTTTGCAAGACCAATGACTTATTCATTGCAGATACCTTTCTCAATAACAAAATGGCAACTATACATGTGGACTTCACCAGATGCAGTGCACAGGAATCAGACTGACTACATCTGTAGCAAGAGGTAATGGAAAAGCTCAATATCTTCAGCCAAAACCAGGCCAGGAGCTGATTGTGGAACAGATCATCAACTGCTCATATACAAATCCAAGTTGAAGTTGAAGATAATTAATTCCACAAGAGCCAAAATATATCCTTGAATATATCCCTCCTGAATTTAGAGACCATCTAAAAAATAGATTTGATGTATTGAACACCAATGACCAGAGGATTGTGGGATGACATCAAGAACATCATCCATGAAGAAAGCAAGAGGTCATTAAAAAGACAGGAATGGAAGAAAGACTAAAATGGATGTCAGAAGAGACTCTAAAACTTGCCTTTGAATGGAAAATAGGTAAAGCAAATGGAAGAAACGACAAGATAAAAGAGCTGAATAGAAGATCTCAAAGAGCAGTTTGAGAAGACAAAGTTAATTGTTATAATGAAATGTGCAAATATATGGAGTTTGAAAAACAAAAAGGAAGAACATGCTCAGCATTTCTCAAGGTGAAAGAACTGAAGAAAGAGTTAACCCTCAAGTTGTAATATTGAAAGATTCTGCGGGCAAAATGTTGACTGATGAAGGAAATATCAAAAGAAGATGGAAGGAACACACAGAGTTATTGTACCAAAAAGAATTGGTCGATGTTCATCCATTTCAGGAGGTGGCATATGGTCAAGAACCAATGCTATTGAATGAAGACGTCAAAACTGCACTCAAGAAAGTAGCAAAAAACAAGCCTCCAGGAATTGACAGGATTCCCATAGAGATGTTTCAACAAATAGATGCCACACTGAAGGCACTAACTTGGCTATGCCAGGAGATTTGGAAGACAGCTACCTGGCCAACTGACTGGAAGAGATCCATATTCTTACCCATTCCAAAGAAAGGTGATGCCACAGAATGTGGAAATTATTGAAAAATATCATTAATATCACGAGTAAGTAAAATCTTACTTAAGATAACTCAAAAACATTTGGAGAAGTATATTGACAGAGAACTTCTAGAAAAGAAAGCTGGATTCAGAAGGGGACTTGAAACAAGGGATGTCTTGCTGATGTCTGATGGATCTTGGCTGAAAACAAAGAATACCAGAAAGATGTTTACTTATGTTTTATTGACTATGCAAAACACTTGATTGTGTGTATTATAACAAATTATGGATAACATTGAGAAGAATGGGAATTCCAGAACATTTTATTGTATTCATGAGGAAACTATACATGGAGTAGAAGGCTATGTTCGAACAGAACAAGGGGATACTGCATGGTTTAAAATAAAGAAGAGGAGTTCTGGCAAGATGGTGGCCTAGGCAGAAGGATTGCACAGACCCTCTTCAACAAAGAAAAGGGAAACCAATTAACAGAGACACAGAAGATAATCTTGGACCCCTGAGCCTTGAAGGGAAGGATACAGAATTGGACTAAACCCCAACTAGCAGAAGAA